>NC_136511.1:86173865-86233865 GCF_053919585.1 Euprymna scolopes | reverse complement strand
GTTCTAAAAACGTAAAGAAGAATCGTCTTCTTCACTTAACGACGACTCTACAATAAAAACAAAATGAAACTATTAATATAAAATGAAAAACTGAAAATAGATGAGACAGTCACATGAGATGAATAGTCATGCTGGGAAATTCGAGACCCTCATGAATCAAGGTAGGAAATAAAGAATAACGGTGAGGGTGAGGCTGAAACACTAATTTTGAGATCAACGCTTTGTCTTTCAGTACAGATTCTGAAAAAGTTTGAAGAGTCTATAAATTGTTATAAACGTCAAGTTGAATTGGCTTCAATCTCACAATAATCTTGTAACGCTAAATACGAATTAAAAAGCAGGGGCGTCCAGTCAGTCTACGCGTTTATTGATGGCCACGTTCGGAAAATAATAACTTTATATAACGAAGACATGAAAGAAAATGTGTTTAATTTTCTTACATGAGTTAACACTCGACATGCTACCACAACGGCAAAGAACGTCCCTTTCCTTCTCCGTGTGTTTAGTACTAGGTGGAAATCCCAGGAACAATTTTTTTGTAGAACTCACTACCATCAAACTGTTTCTCTTCATATTGTTACATGAAAAGGGACAGACCCCAGTAATTAAAAGAGAAAACTAAATAAATTTGAAAATGATATTTGGAAAAGGTTAGAATCGAATCCATTAAGAAAAGTTAAAAAAGAATACATATTGAAATACTAGGAATGTAGAACGAGTGTCATTGTTCCTGCAAATAACTAAATATTATTTATGTCAGAATTAGATATGAACAATGCAGTTTGGAAATAATGATGAAGTAAATAGGTTAAAAATGAAACAATTCATTTAGGAATTTCTTTGTTTGCCAAAATCGTGTTTGGAGATACATAGGTGAAATCCGCGTGAATGAATTTCACGTGGCGAGGTATGCTTTGATGGCATAAAAAAGGGGGAATTCCAATATATTGAGATGGGTTCGCGTCAGTTAGAAGAAAGTGAGACAGAGTCGGGGAGCGACTTAGTGTAATAGTTAAAGCTTGAATTCTTGTAATAGTTATAGTTTGAATTCCTGATTCATCAATCAGCCAGCTGGAAGAATAAAAGAATTATTATATATTTGTAAATTTGTCTTCATCGTCATTATTACAACTGAAAAATAAATGTGTTTTTTCATCATCAGTAGATGAATTTAGTATAACTCACTCCATGTATTATGTGTGTTCCCCCGCCATCATCATAAAGAAGTATCTCACCTCTGATTAGTTAAAAGTACTGTAAAAATGTCTCCCCCAGCTCCGTATTAATGATATGTACTTTTACGTTTACGCCATTATACAAACGACGTCGTAGTCGCTGTGTTACATAAATTTCTCGTCCTCCGATATATACTCTCTGATATGTTGTCTCAATACGAACTGGCTACACAATATTGCAAGATTGTCGTCCTTCAAATTCAATGTCGGCAAATAGTTGATATGAACTCTCTTAACAAGTAATCAAATTTTGTTCATTTCGTTCATCTTTTAATAATATGCTTCATCAATCATTTAATTAACCCTTATCCTCAAATGGCTCTTGACCTTATTAAGAGGTGACTAATTAGTAAAACAACACGAAGCAATATTTGTATTAGATGGCAAAAAGGGAAGATATGATTTGAAATGCTTTTTAATGGAGAGTTACCTCATATCAAGACAAAAGGGCCACTCGAGGATAAGTGTTAATGAATGTCGGTGGAATATAAGACAACACGGTGATGATCAGTAATGGCGGAACTTGGATAGGATTTAAGAACGGCTAAACAAGAACGTATTTACAGCTGGGAAGCAGTCTCGCTGTATTATCTTCCACAGGTGGACAGTTCTAGAAAAGAAACTTTGTTCATGGAATTTTCTGCAAAATACCGACATCCTTATCATTTCATTTCTTCACAATACGCAGATGACCTCATCCATACAAACGCATTTTTCTCCTTGCTGCCCGTGATGAATAGACTTTTGTGTTTATGGGCAAACGAATGCGTCCAAACATTCATCTCGTGATTATTACACTCAGTAATTACTAACCTGTGACAAAATGACTAATATATATATATATATATATATATATATATATATATATATATATATATATATATATATATATATATATATATATGCATATATATTAACAGATAGGAGAAGGAAGAGATAGAAAGATAGAAAGATAGAAATTGCAAAAATACCAGAAAATGCAAAGTGAGAAAATTGATAATAATTAAAAACAATTGAAAAGATACAAACAGGGAGACACAACGTTGTCCGGGATTGAATGAGGATCCACTAATGTTTCAAACAGAATTTTGGTAATTTCGTACGTAAAACCCTCTGTTTATCTCATATACTCTCTCTCTCTCTCTCTCTCTCTCTCTCTCTCTCTCTCTCTCTCTTTCTCTCTCTCTCTCTTTGTTGCTCTTTACGTGTCCAGATCTATATATATATATATATATATATATACTAGCATTTCAGCCCGGCGTTGCCCGGGTTTTTGGATGTGTATGTTGAGCAAAAAAAAAAGTGGTAGTAGGAAGGCAGGCTCGAACCCGTATCGCAAAGGAGGAAAAGAACGGGGTAAAACCTAACGTTTATGCTGTTACGACCACCGCCATACAGGAAGCGACATTTTTTTAAATTAAGGCTAGACAATCTAAAGGAGAGGATAACTTTAAAAAATATCGGCGAAAAAATGACCCCCCTCCCTGTAGAAAAGTGCCTAGTTGAAGGGAAAGATATTAATGTTTTTAGCCAATTTTTCGATATTTGTCGTATGAAAGATCGAACTTTAAAACGATACTGATCTTGGTAAAATCCGTTGCCTCTATTGAAAGTTTAAGGCAGACATGCAAACATACATACATGCATACATTTATATATTGGTAACTAAAAATTTTCGACCCAAACTTATGAAAAGCTTTGCCCTATCTCTGAATACCCTTTATGTTAAATTTCAAATATTTAGACCAGAAATTGTCTGAATAATTTGGAAGAGACCGCAGAGGTCAATTTCTTTTTTACTTTGACCCCTATTATAACCCCTTAAAATTTATTGTTTTGGGCTCAAATCAAGTTATTAACTTAGATCCATGTCCAAGAAACCTATATTTAAAATTTCAAGTGTTTAGACCCAAAATATTCGGAGAAGTTTGATAGAGTTCTTAAAGGTCAAATCGTTGAATTTTGACCCTTAGTCGCCAAATTTCTGGCCCAAAACCGATCACATGGATTTTCCCAACTCTCAGTACCCTGTATATCAAATTTCGAGTCTGTAGACTAAAAATTGACAGAGTTATTGCGTAGGGAAATGTACATAGACACAGACACACAGATACACAGATACTTTCACTTTTATAGAGCAACAAAGAAAGAGAGAGAGAGAGAGAGAGAGAGAGAGTATATGAGATATATATATATATATATATATATATATATATATATATATATATATGCATATTTATATCCATATATAAAGGTATAGATCTATTGCAATAAATCCGTTTATTTGTTTGTTCAAAATTACATCATAGCATATTATATGTTATGATAGCATATATGACGTCATAGAAAATGACCACATATGACATCATAACAGATGATGCAATATATGACGCCATAGATAATTTTCAAAAAGAGTGTGCAAAAGATTCTTGAATAACGCCGGTATATACAGCTAGTATTATAATAAAGCCGTACTCTTGTCTGTTTGATTGTTTGTCTGCTACAAACAGACAGGAATACGGATTTATTATAATACTAGACTACCCGTGACCCGTTGGGTCAGTATGTTATATTAGCTATGGAATTAATGTATGAGCGTGACATTTTTTGAAGTACCTTTGCATTTTTTAAAGTACCTTGTAACTATAACCCGCGGATAACTATCGTTATTATACATTTATACACACATGCACTTATATATACATACACACACATATATCCATGTAAATACATATATACGTAAATATACACACATACATATGCCTACATATACTCATACATACACTCATGAGCAAAAAATATGGACCACGAGTGAAAGAAGGAAGAAATCGATTTTTCAAGATTTTTCCATGAATTTCTGTTAATTTAATTTAAAATTTCTATTTTGCAGATCATCATTATTATTATAACATATAATAATAAGTGAAAAAATTAATCCTAAAAATGGTAAGACCACATCTTGGCGAGGATATAAAAGACCGAATTACAGGAATAAGGCAGTTCAAAATGACTTACAAGAAGATTCTTTATATTTTAAGAAAAGAAAATGTGAAAAATCTCTTTCTGCAGTGAAGCTAATTGGTCAAAGGTTTGAAGTCGAACGCTTGGTGAAAAGGAAATCTGGATCTGGTCGCCCTAGAGCATCCACTTTGAAGGACGACCACAGGTTTTAATTAACTGTTTTGAAGGATCGAAAGAAAACTTATGTTGACCATAGAAAAGAACTGAAAACAGAGGCTGGAAATTCTCTTTCTAGATATACGATATGTGAAGAGTAGATGCTATTTCATTCGCTTCGCACAGCTTTCCACAGTTTGTCATTGTTCAAGATGCATAATGTTTTTGGATATTCCCAGTTTATGAATACTTAGTAACAGTTCTGTTTCTAATATTCGAATATATTCCTTTGCATTTATTCATTTTTCACATCTAATAAGTTCCACTGCTGCTGCAGTAAAAGTTCCCCATAACATTATCCCTCCATTCCCGTGTTTAACTGTCGTTTTTATGCAACTTGGCGAAAATCTTTTTCAAGTTCTTCAATTGCACCGTTCGAGAACATCGGGAGCATCACTAACAAGTAAAAATCTTGATTCATCTAACCAGAAAATATTTCTGAACCAGTCTGTATCTTTCTTGCCATAACATGAGAAAAATCTCTTTCTATCATTAATATTCTTCTTAGATAAAAATGGCTTCTTTGCACATCTTTTAGAGGAAAATTCCATTTCTTTCATTCGTTTAAGTTTCCTTGTTCAATTGTTCTAGCATTTAGTACAATAAAATGTATCAAATTTGTTTGACCCATTTTTGTTGCTCACGAGTGTATATATATACACATATATATTTACCTATATGCACATACATGCACGCATGTATATACATACATACAAATACATACACATACATAATATACACACATACATATGCATACACAAACATTCATATATATGCATATATATGTATATGAATACATATATACATACACGAACACAAATATAAACATACATATACATACGTATACATATGCATAAAGGTAAAAGATAATAATAAGGATAAAAAATAGAAATTAAAAAGTAAAAAATAAAAGTCAAGATCAAGTAAGACAAAAAAAATCATAGTTTGAAAAATATAAATCAAATTCCACTATTACAACGTTTGGGAGACTCTAGGGAAACCCCACAAGACTATAATCAAACATGCATTACCCAAAGAAAGTTCCAGAAATATAAAGGAAAACAGAGAGCATATGTTACCTATGAGTGAAAATGAGTTTAGGATAAGCCTAGAATCGAACCCTGTAGGCAAAGTTAAGAAATGGAATGTGAGAAATTTAGTCTATTGTTAAATTCTATTAGAATAGTTAAATATTGTTTATATCGGAAAAAGAGTTGATTGTCCATTCTTTAGAAATCTGAAGATTAAATATGTCAGTAAAAGAATTAACAATGAAAATTAAAAATATATTGTTAAAAAAATAGGTTAGGTTAAAAAATAGGTTAGGAGAGGATTCTTTTCTTTGCAGAAGTGTGTTTGGACAAACAGCCACGTTAAATTAGTCACGTTTGCAAAACACACTTCTGACGTCATAGACAAAGGGCAATTCTCCATATAGTTCTAGGTTCGGATTTTAGAGTCAGTTAGCCAGTCAGTCAGAAAGAGTTGATCAGCCAAGAGTTGACATAGTCAGAGGAGAGTCCCCTTAGAGGCAAAGTGGTAGAAGATTAACCATGTAGATACAAGTGAATTCCTGACGTCATTCGACCGGTCGATCCGATAAATAAAGAAGTCCTCATCATGTTTTGTACGTGTTGTCTCGTGTCGTCATTCACTTTCAACAGAAAAAGGTAATGTGTTTATCATCAATTATAACGAACTCTTGTGTAAACCCTTCCAAGTATTATGTGTCTTCCCCACCATCATCATAATAAGTGAAGTATCTCCTCCTCCTCCTCCTCCTCCTCCTCCAATATGTGTTAAAAGAACTGTAATATATATGTCTTCTCTCTCTCATCATCACTATCTTCGTATTCTCTTATACATGTCATCGTGATATATTTCCCCGTCATCTCTCCAATAGGAATCTCTGCTACACAACACAATATCAACAATGCTTATTCATAAACAATTGATTTTCTATTAAGAAAATTCTAATTTTGGGTTATTTGGGAATAATTGGTTTAGAAATTATTAATGTAAGAAAGCGACATTTGAAAACAATAACTAAACTGAATAATTACTCCCGATGAGTGCACCCTCAACGGGTTGTTTTCGCCAACAACAAAACCGAAGCATTCATATGTTATTAATGTTTGATCAAAACTTTCCAATAAAATAATAGAATTAAACCAACTTCTAATGAGTTCTTCGAATTTAACTGAAATGCCATTGTTTCAACCATAAATACAGTGAAGACATTGCCAAGAGGAAAGAACATTCTATTCTATTACACTGATTAACATAACTAATGACACATTAACTGAGTTCGTTCAAACTCTTCGGCTTAACATGAATTGCAACAGATACATTGAAGACATTACCGATGTTGCTACACATGAGAGTATTCTATATCTCAACAAAGCTACCATTCGCTCATGCATCGAGTAGTGTTGCCACATCTGGTTTGTTGTATCTATCACTAGTTCCTTGCTCTTAGACGGTGTCCAGAAACAGTTTCTTACCTAGTAGATTCCGCACCATCAATCAAACTCCAATCTCATCGTCGCAATGTTGCATCCTTGTGCCTGTTTTAAACGTATTTCAATAAAATGTGTATTGATAGACTCGTAACACTTGTGCCCCCTCCACATAAAGACCCTCAACTAATTCGACAGCCAACAAAATTTAACTCCTTAACTGTATACATCCCTAGATGCTGAAAAGTCTTCCACTGTAATAGTTTCTTCCTTCGAACTGCTAGACTTTAGAATTCTCTCTCGATCTCCTGCTTCCTTGACTATACTAACAGAAGTTTAAATGTTTACAGACATCTCGTTGCTCAACTCTCTACGTAGTGTCCCAAATAGTACCCACTTACGCCCAAGTGGCACTGTGCCTTATTTCGTGTGGAATAAATAAGAGTAAAGAAAAAAGAAATGGCGTGACACGTTGACATGAGCATTCGTTGGCTATTTAAAATGAGGTCGCATAAATAACAAATTGCTTTGCGTGAAAGGTCGTGTGTGGGGTGTTACAGAGAGATACAACACTTAGAACAAGCGAGAAAGACAGCAAAATAAAGAGGGGGTGCAAAAACAGTAAAAACAGATAGGATATGGTAAAGGTTAACAAAAAACGAAGAGAGAGAGCAAGAAGCAAAGAACGAGAATGGCTAATGTTGATAAGTGACGCTATAAAATGCCAAGTATTAAAGGTGAGGGGAAAGACTAAAATAGACAGATTTAGAGAAGGAAAGAAACAATTGAAGGAAGTTAAAAAGCTATAATTGATATATATGTATCCGGGGTTGACCAAGCAGCATAAATAGCGCCACATATAACAGTATCTTAGTAGAATCGAATGTCCGTGTTATCCTGTAATGGAAAGTACGTGGCATTTTTTTTCAGAAATACAACCTGTCTTATATTAACTCCAGATTTATTTATGCATTTGTTTATCCGAATAAATTTCAGAAAACTAAATGATAGTAAACCTATCGTTCGTATTCAACATGCTTACATGTGTTCCAAAATTCATGTGTTCCAAAATTCATAATGATCGGTTAATAAGTTTGTAGATTAATCCTATGCATAAACATATATATAATACACGTCCCTAGCTATACATAGGGCGTTTTTAGGGGCGACGAAATAATGGAAAAAAGATTTCATTATGTAAAATATTTTTATTATACAAATATGGGGTTTACTTAAAAGTTTAATATTTTTACATTTACAATCGATAGTTGCCAAATCTGCAATTAAAGATAATAAAGTTGTCAATTTAAAGTGTGGCTCCTTAAAAAAAACTATATACAACTGCTAGTGTAGAAATAAAGATACTTACTAATTTGTCAAATATATAAATATAGTGTGTAGCAATAAAGGTATATATATATATATATATATATATATATATATATATATACCTTTATTGCTACACACTATAAATACATATGTAAATGAAATGACAAATTAGTAAGTATCTTTATTTCTACACTAGCAGGGCTACCTAGTATTGCCCGGGTATTGACCATTTTTCATTGAGTAACGTATACCAACAACACAATAATAAAAGACAAAGTACTTATTTCTTTCAGGACACGCAGCGCTTAAACACGCCTGCGCTATCTAAGATATCTAAGATATTGAGTACTTTGATAATCTCAAGTCGTTCTCCACTTTCTACAATAATTTCGTGAAATATGATGTCATAACCGGAAGTAATACCAATCTTACCCTCCCTACTCGATTAAATAAGTGGATATAGTCTGGGAGGATAGTCTCATTAATACAGTCGCCAATCCATGTGATGATATTTTCAAACGTCTCCCACACAATAATTTGAAGAGGAATGACGTCATTACCGGAAGTAACCCCCGCCTATCACCTCCAAAAAAGGAGGAGATAATGTCTGAGAGGATTGTCTCATTAAACACTCGCAAATCTATGTGATGATAATCTCAAATTGTCTCCCACTTACCACCATAATTTGAAGAGGAATGTCATCATCAACGGAAGTTTTCGCGCGCTTGCCTATCACCCCTTTACTCGAATAAACAGAAGATAATGTCTGAGACGATTGTCTCATTTAAACACACGCTAATCCATGTTATGAAAATCGCAAATCTCACTCACTTACATAATTATAAGAGGAATTGCGTTATCACCGAAAGTTACCACCCACCGCCTATCTTTCGCCCATACTGGAATAAATCGGAGAAGATAATGTCTGAGAGAGATTGTCTCATTAGACACTCATCAGTCCATGTGATATAATCTCGTTGTCCCCACTTAACACGATAATTTGAAAATGAATGACGTCATCACCGGAAATTATCCCTTGCTTATAACCCTCCTTACTCGAATAAGCAGGAATAGATAATGTCTGGAAGGACTCCTCAATCCATGTGAAGGTAATCTCAAATTGTCCTCCACCATAATTTGAAGAGGAATTGCGTCATCATCGTGTCACCACCCTCTGCCTATCACCCCCTCCCGTACTTTAATAAACAGGAGATAATGCCTGGAAGTATTGTCCCATTTAAACACTCGCCAAACCATGTGATTATAATCTCAATTTGTTCTCCACAACACCATAATTGATAGAGGAATTACGTCATTATTGGAAGTTACTACTGGAAGAAAGAGAAGGAGATAATGTCTGGGATGATTGTCTCATTTAAACACTCACTAATGTGAGGATAATCTAAAGTTGTCTAACACTTTACACCATAATTTGAAGAGGAATGTTACTACCCACCTGCCTATCACCTTCTACTCGAATAAACAGGACGAGATAGTGTCTGGAAGGATTGTTTCATTTAAACACTCACTAATCCATGTGCAGATAATCTCAAGTTGTCCCCCTCTTAACATCATAATTTGAGGTCATCACCGAAAGTTACTACCCCCCTGATTATCACCACCACCACCCCGATTATCACCCTTCTGTCTGAATAAACAGGAGGTGATAATGTTTTATTACAACTACCAGCAATGCTTGCGATGATAATCTTACCTCGTCCACCACCCACACAATAATATAAAGAGAAATCAAATCTGAATGATTTGCAGATTTTCCTGATTACTACATACATACAAAGGCTTAATATTAAACAACTTGAATAAATGAATTGCACATGCGCAAAATATAAATATGGCAGCTAGTTTGAATGAACAATTTGCATATCAATTTGCTGATGTCTGTAGGCGTTATTCATGCATGTAAACAAAGAATTTACTCACTACAAACCATTCTTGGTGCATGAATATTTTTTCCTGGGAATTTCATTATTGTTATGCAACCAGCAGTTTAAGAGTTTACCTGTAAGGTATTTACACACGCACATACGTCTACTGTTTTATTTATATAGATAGATAAGAAAAATAAATGCTGAGAAATAATAATGATAAATAAATAAATAACAACAACAATAAGCAAAATAAATATAATAATAGTTACTGGGACCTCAGGAGCATTAATTGCCATGTTGCCATCTAAATTCCAGTGAAGACCACCGGTGGTTGCTAGCCAAAAATCAATGTCAAGCGACTGTTGTGATAACGCAAAATCATTTGGTAAAACTATCGAAATAATAATAATAATAATAATAATAATAATAATAATAATAATAATAATAATAATAATAAAAATAATAATAATAATAATAATAATGAACGGGAAGGGAAAAAAGCTAATTTAGGCATCTCATCCAATTTATTTAATTTTTTCTTGTATTTGTCATTTTTGTTGTGCTTACTATTTGTGTTGTTTTTTTGGGGTTTTTTATTTCTACTTCTCCCTTTACCTTATGTAGTGTAAGAACTAATTTTCTCTATGAAACTAACCAAGTAACGATTCTTTTTAGTCTGTTCAAAAAGTCCACACTTTAATTAATTTGCTTGCAAATTGCAAACTTAAATCTACGAAATAGCATGTTACCCGCCCCTGTAAATATGGCAAACATAAAAATCTACTCACGACACTAGAATCGAATCCATCGGCATAGAATAAGTATCGCTTAGAGGCCTTCACCTCACATGCTTTGAACATGTGACGGGTAGATAAGAATGCCAAATGAACTGGGGAGAGAATGTTCTAACGAAAACAGTCATTTAAAAATGTTACAGTGGACTTTTTACTGTGTCGGAAAATTTTTAGTCTAGCATTTGCTAGAACGGGAAGAAAAAGCCTTATTTAGGTATCTCATTCCATTTTATTCTTTATTTACTTTATTTTTTTCTTTTGCTGTTATTTCTAAATTTTAAAGTGCTTAGAATATCCTAAAACTATGGAAAAGTAACAAACAGCGCCATGTTGATCCCACATTAAAAATTCACGAAGAAATATGGGAGGAGAAACTATCTTCAAATATTCTCTTTAGTTTGGAATAGAGCTTCGGATTATACTAAGTAAATATTAATAAATCCTTCTTAGACAAAAAAAATCTATGTATGTCTATCTGTTCATGTCTTTATGTACGTATGATAGTGCACGATATCTCCCATATATATGAAAGGTAAACACTACCCCTGCGTCAGAACCACAGGTTAAACAACTCTAGGCCCGGTGCTGCCACAAACACCACAACATGAAAAATGCCTAATACAAATATTACAAATGGTGGGGCCCAGAAGAAAGAGGTAGGTGTCATGAACATCAGGTGCTCCCTCGGTAGCTAGCATGGGGGACCTGGTCGTTATCCTGCGAATGTTGGATCACTTTTTAATTTCAGAAACAAAAATAATACGGACGTTGAGCAGGTAAGTATAACCTTTAATCTTTAGGATAACCAAACACAACACAGCCAAGATTACCATCAAAAAAGAAAAACCCGAAGGGAGAAACGGACAACGAAAGAAAATAGGCTTCTAATGGAATGTTATTATAGAAACAATCCTAAATATAGATATGGAGGCTATTGGAAATGAATGAAAGAGCTACGGGACATGCCCAGTGACAACCATACAACAGAATAAAGACTTGCAGTCCAAGCAAGACTGATACTAAAGAGAGGCACAGACGAAGAACCTGCGAAGACTGGAGCCTATAGACGTGGAAACCGAGAACAATGAAACAGACCTAACAGAGGAAGAAGCAGATGAAATAAGAAAAATAATACAATTCATGGACAAGGAAAAAACAAAGTTCCCATTTCTAAGGAATCAGGAACAGAAGAAATTAAAAACAAAAACAGAGATTAACAAGCTCCTACCACAAATCACAACAGATACAATCATAGACCTAAACAATTTAATTTATGCAGGAACCAAGATGGTAAGTATGAAGTTCAAATCAGAAAAACAACCGGGTAAAGATTCATCGACAAAACCTGGTTGGGAAATAAGGTTAGAAACCTAAATAAACAAACATAAAAAAGGAGCCAAAAACGAATACACAGAGCTAATACACAGAGCTAGCCAGAGAGCTGAACGAGATATGGAAGATGAAGAAAATCAAAATAATACCTATAATAGTAAGAAGGACTAGGAAAAATCGCGAAAAACTTTTTAAAAAAAAAGAATGGGAGAAATTGGAACCAAAAGAATGATTGGAAAAATACAACGAATAACAATAATGAAAACAGCTGAAATATTAAGAAAACCCTTTGAATATGGAAACTAACAGACAGGAGCAACAAGCGTGTGCCAGACAAACTGCTGCAAAGGCAAAACATGAAACACTACATGAAATTAAGAACACTGAAGCCGCATATCTATAAGTTCTCTAACCCCACCCTTATCCTCCCATTGTCATATCACTGCCCCCCCCCAAAAAAAAAGAGTGAAACCAAATAACTAAGTAGTCAAGGAGGAAGGAAAGACCGAGGAACTGACCAGGCCACCGCCGGATAAGTGCGAAGAGAACTGGGACATTGGAGAGGCTTATTGCCACTCAAATTCCAGTGAAGACCAATAGCCGCTGCCAACGAGAAATCCATTGAAAGCAGCTGTTGCCATCATGCAAATTTATTTGCAAATATCATCGAAAGAGGTGGAGAGTACTGGAAACCTGGGGAGACTTGTTGTCACTCAGCTTCCAGGGAACGTCAGAAGCTGATTTCAAGGAGAGATCTTTGATGATCTGTGTGAAAGCTCATTGTGAGCCGCCAATAATAATAATAATAATAATAATAATAATAATAATAATAATAATAATAATAATAATAATGTCTTAACAAAATGCCATACTTTTTTTAATTTGGGGATAAAATAAAAGTCGAATTAATTGTCGAGATTGTTGTGATCAAATGGGTTGCAAATGCGTTCGTTACATTATGATAGACGAACGTTGAAGATAGTGTGAATTGACATAAACAAACTAGAGCAGATCTAAGTGATACAAAATTTGGATAAAAACTGATTCCCAGGAAGAATGACGAATAGAGATTACCTACGGAGGTTAAATTCAAAGTATGATGTTAAATAGGTTAGATAAAAAGGGATATAAATCGACATATACAATGACGTCATGCTTGTCGAATTAAAAAGATAGTAGTTTTTGAGGATTTTTGAGCGAAAGTCCAAAGTAGACGAACAGTCAATAATATGATGTAATACTTAAAAAATTAAAACCTTCAAAGATTTGAGAGCCAGTTGTTTTTGGAATGTTATGCGGGACAGATCGAAAATAATGTTATAATAATTGAAAGTAAAACTTTGATACTCGCCAAGAGCGAAATGTAACCGAAAGATGTCTATTTATTTGTCTATCCATAGTTCAAATTACTAATTAAGAACACGGTGAGATTTTACGTTTCTATCTCATGCGTAAGTTATTTATGTTCAAATTAAATCCTAAACTCTCAGCGGGCGTATTTTGTTTCCTTTTCGCATAAAGTAAGATTTTTTATTTGTTTGCCCTAACTGACAAGACGATCAAAGGCCATGGAAGCAGAAATCACTGGATGTAGGATCCAATAAAGTGGCAAAGACGAAAGGCGGCGACGGTGATGATGAGGGAGAAGGAAGCGATTAGGAGAAAAGGGTACTGTCTGTATCATAAAGGGTATTCGCTTGACAATATTTTCAGAACGTATGTTGTCTATCTCGCTTCCGGAGTCCGGCCGCCTATAAACTCTGTTCTGTGTCTCTAATACGTGACGTAATCCATTTCATATCATTCGACACCTGCGTTCCTATCGCATTTTCTCTAAGGAGCTAACTTCTGAACTTCCTGCTCAATCGCCCTATCTGCAGATGATTTATTTCCGTTTGCCGACAGGTTATCCTATAGTGTACTAATGTAACTCTCGCCGAAATTAACACTAGTTAACATAATCTCCGCTTACTGACATATGGTCCCAATATATAGCATAAAGAACTTTTCGTAACGACAATGTCACACTCCAGTATAACTATACGTTCATGTGCGAACACAAAAAAATATGACCAACACAATGCACTACAATCAACACAATACAACCAAATTAACTCATAAGAATAGTTCGTCTTGGCCACCCGAAAGACTTCGTCGGAAAGTTTTAAATTTAAAATAAATAGAACTTTCGAAAAGAAATAGATGGAAGAAAATTCACGAAAACGTATATATTTTAACATAGTTATATTTTAATTCGAAAATATATGTGTGTGTGTAATTATATATATATATATATATATATATATATTGTGTGTGCGTGTGTGTGTGTGTGTGTGTGTGTATTTAAGCAGCATGTTTTCATTTAGGTAAATGTTGTGAAATAACTCTGAATGTTTTTATTTGTAAAGAACTTCATGTTTTTTTAATATTTCGAATAAGCTTCACACCAAATAAGTCCCGCACTAGTAACCATATTCCCATCACCTCAATGTTGCATTCCTGTGCCTGTTCTCGCAGAGATCCCTAAATGCCGGAAGGCCTTCTCCTCTAAGAGAAAACTCCAGGTTGTCCTCGATGATATAAGTGAGAGTGTGCCACAAGTGTCGATCCTTTAACCTGTGTTATTCCTGATAAACGACCATCCTGATAAAATGATTTCCCAGATGGGTATATTTGCTGATGATACAACACTCTATAAGCCACAAAGAAAATAGATGGACACATATCTAAGGCAATTGCTTAAAACTTATAGCATGATGTCCAGTCTGTTGTGGAATGAGGACGTAAATTGATGACATAAGACTAAGCTTCTTTCCTTACACAATTACAATTACAACGTGCTCAATAACCGGTTGATATGACTAACAATACGCTACCTGGGTCTTCTTTTTTCAAACTCACTAGGTAAACATTCACGGGCAACATGAATGGGAACAAATACATTGAAAATATTGTTAAGACTGAAATAGCGTAGGTGTGCTCTCTCTCTCTCTCTCTCTCTCTCTCTCTCTCTCTCTCTCTCTCTCTCTCTCTGCCGTACTAGAAAAATACTCACATTTTACACCATTCACCTATGCATGGAGTATTGTTGCCGCAGTCTCTTCCTCTTATACAGTATCTAAAAAAGAGTCTTCCACCTAATAAGATCCGCACTATCAATCAAACTCCTACCGCATCGCCACAATGTACCTGTTTTAAGAGTATTTTAATGGAATATGCTCTGACGAACTTGTAACACTTACATAAAAACCTCCAACTACCTCGACAAGCAGTAAAATCCCGCACCTTCACTCTAATCCCTCGATACTGGAAAATCTTCCACTGTAATATTTTTCCCTCGAACTGCTAGACTTTTGAATTACTTCTCCTGCGTCCTTGAATATACTGATATACGTAAGTTAAAATGTGAACAGATATCTCGCTGCTAAACACGCTACCTAGTGTCCCTGTAGATATGGTTACAAATAATATCCACTTACGTCCAAGTGCCTTGTTTTGGGTGAATAGGAGTAATAAAAATTAAGAATATGCGCATAGAAAGTTGTCAGCAATAGTGTTTAATCAAATAACAGCCTAGTTTTATAATTGTCTAATGATAATAACAAGGAGACTAAACATTATTACGATAAATTTAAATCATTATCTATAGACAAATGTGTTTGACCTGTTTTACGGGGAATGGTGGAGGGGAAGTGCTCTGCCAGTAACACGATTCGAAACTGTCAGACTCCTGTTATTTGTTTGGTGCGGCTACAGAACCAAACACACTGAAGAAAAAGAATTATGATAGAGTTATTTCTGATATGTGAAAACATATAAGAAACTGATAGCAATACATCGATCGGAAATTAGCATTACGAATTTGAATTGTATAATTATAGCAATATATTAATCTTATCAGAAGATCTAATAAGTATTACGATAAATATTAAATTCTTATGTGTATCATCTTTCATACTGGAAATCATCAATGTGATGTCATCTATATATCGACTGGATATATATATATATATATATATATATATATATATATATATATATATATGTATGTATATATATGTGTGTGTGTATGTATATATATATGTATATATATATATATATAAAGAGAGAGAGAGAGGAAGAAAGAGAGAGAGTGAGTGAGAGAGTGAGAGAGAGAGAGAGAAATAAAGACAATTTGAAAAAAATAGATTTTTTTTTCAAAGAGAAAGGTCTAACCTATCTGGATAGATGTAGCTCTCCCCGATTAAGAGTAGCAATTCATAAGAAAAGATAAGGAGATAATAATTAAAGTTACATTAGAACTTTATTATATTATCATGTCAATAAGGATGAAGGTGATTACAATAAGTGAAAGGGATATATATATATATATATATATATATATATATATATATATATATATATATATATATATTGAATGACCGTCAGAGCACAGCTAATTGGACATATGTGCATTTATGGAAGAATTTTGTAAGATACTATGGGAAGATGGGACATGTATCCGATGGTTTGAGCTATTAACTCTTCCAATCATAGTCAGAGAAATTATATAAATGGAAATATTAATTTGTTTACTTTTTGGAGATATTGATAACTAAAAGTACTCAATTCTTATTGCGGAAGATAGATAGATAGATAGATAGATAGATAGATAGATAGATAGATAGATAGATAGATAGATAGATAGATATGAAGACATATTTTCTAACAGGTTACGCTTGCTTGAATTTCAAGAATCGGGGGGGCAGATGGTCTGTGCTATCTACGAACAGATAATACAGCCGCCTATATTTTTTGAAAGACGTGTTTGTTTACACGAAGACAAATCCGATTTCGAAATAATCTTTTTATATGAATACACGTAGATATTTCTGTAGGTGCGTTCTTTGTTGTTTCCTGTTGGGTTGGATTGTTTCTGATAATGAGGTTAAAGGTATTAAATATTTTTATGGTAGATAATGCATTTAACATTCTATTCTGAATGGACATGCGAAGTACTATGACGCACAACATGTTTTATGATACACCAGTGGTGTTTGTCATTAGTATTCAACTGATTAGAATAGATTCATAGTTGGTTGACTTATTATCGTGTTTATGGAGATTTTTTATTTGTCTATGAACAAAGAATGGAGAATTTCGAAAGCTATTATTTGGTTATATTAGTTTTATGTTTGAGGAGAAAAGGAAATTAATTTACGTTAGCAATAAAGTTTATAGATGTGTCATACTTTTTTTAATAAACTTTATTTAATTACGATTAATTAAACGGGGTCTTAAATATTAATGACGTATATAGATTTTTCACACTTTTTCAATAAACTAATTCATGTATCGATTGGATGCCACGCAAATAACGCATGTTTATTTATATTTATTGAAAGGTGAGTTGCAATAAACATTGTTGGTTAAACATTTTCGACTTTATTTTAATACATCATATGTTTTTACAGATATGTAATTTTTCCCCGTATCCTGCCATTTTTGCGAGCACAACTCAATAGTTATAATGTGCTTGATTCACATTCCTGAGCGCTGAATCAATGTGGTTACTCGTACATTGAATTTTGTAATGATTAGAGCTATGATAACAGCATATTCTTTTCATTGTTTTGACTCTCGAGTATATATCCGACGTAGTTAGACACAGTTAATAAACCGAGAACTAAATCACTCTATATAAAAACATATAAGATATCAACGGATACACACTCGAGAGTCAAAACAATGAAAAGAATATGCTGTTGTCCTAGCCTTAATTATTCCAACTTGTCATGCAGAATTTTTTTAAATCTCTGTTAGAATATTGTTCTTGAACACAGCAATAGTTCTCGTAATTTTTATAAGGGGTCCTGTCTCTTTGATAATACAAAGAGAATACGTTCGTAAATGTGAAAACAAAAAGTAGTACGTACTACGATAGATGAGCTTGTCTTCAAGGAAGTAGTGATGAAGGTATTTGGGTCAAGCATTAGAACAATACAGTATTACTCCATCCTGCTGTTAGATAAATTTTCTTATCTTTTTATTTTTACTGGGGATCGGGCACATATTCACCGGCTATTTCAGAGACGTCAACTGAGAAATCTTTTTGAGAATTCTAACAATCCTTTAATTCATCGGGTATATTCGCCAAGTAATTTTTAAAATTCTTTTTCATAAACCCGATTGCTATGATTATTGGAATGCCGGAGATTTTCGCAAAATTCCAATTTTCTTTGGTGTCATATATAAGTGGCTAGATTTATATAGTGGCAACAGTGGTTTTTTAGTGTCCTTTTCTGGCCAGTTAATATTACCAAAGCTATATATTATCACTGGTATAAAAAGTTGGTTAATAGCAGTTATTTGTTTATTTTTGTTTGTAAGCTGTGCTTATATATATATCAGTACAGGCCACTAAGTCTCCTGTGCGTCATGAGTAAGTTGCTGGAATCTGTGTTAAATACAGAAGTAATCAACCATCTCAACAAAAATAACCTTCTTAGTGACACTCAATATGGTTTCCGTTCTGCTAGATCTACAGCAGATGTGCTTACAGTTATATCTCATAGAATTAGCAAATCTCTCGACGGAGGCAACCTTTCTAGGGCAATTGCTCTTGACATATCTAAGGCCTTTGATAGGGTATGGCATAAAGGCTTACTTCATAAGATCTCTGGCTATGGTATAGCTGGAAATGTCTTCTCAATTATTAAATCATTTCTTTCTGATAGGTTCATAAGAGCAGTAGTTGAGGGGCAAAAATCAGAAGCTCACAGTATTAATGCCGGTGTCCCTCAGGGGTCCATCCTGGGCCCAACTCTTTTCCTGATCTACATTAATGATCTTCCAAATCACATCCTTACATCATTTGTAGACATTTATGCTGACGACACTACCATTTATGGTAGCACATCTAAGACAGTAAACGACCAAGTTCTCTCCAATTCTCTCTCCTCTGATCTTGAGCATGTAGTACAATGGGGAAAGGAGTGGCTGGTTACTTTTAATGCATCTAAAACCAAGCTTCTCTCTTTACATCATCAACATTCTGATCCACATCTGCCATCAATTGAAATGAATGGCTCTCGTCTTCAGGAGGCCTCAAGTTTTGACAAGCTTCTGGGCTTGACCATTACTCCTGATCTTAAATGGAACACGTACATCAAATCTGTTGCCAAGACCGCTGGAAAAATGGTGGGATCTTTCTATCGATCCAGTAGTTATCTCACTGCTGATGCAATTCTCTATCTATATAAGAGCCAGGTACGTCCAAGGATGGAATACTGTTGCCACATCTGGGCAGGAGCTGCTAGAAAGGACTTGTCCTGCCTTGATAGAGTTCAAAATAGACTTCGTAGCCTCGTAGGAGATGTCCTTTTCTCTTCCTTGCAACCTCTATCTCATAGAAGAGATGTTGCGAGTCTGTCTCTGATGTATCGTTATTTTCATGGAAAGTGTTCGACTGAGCTTCAATCTAGGGTCCCCCCTCGCAAAACTTTCACAAGAAACACTCGTCTAGCTGTAAACACTATCAATAATCCCCCACTCTTTATCTGTGCCTAAACCTAAACGTAGATTCCATGAACAAAGCTTTTTTATTAGAACTGCACGCCTGTGGAATTGTCTTCCGTTTTCCTGCTTTCCGGCTGACTAAAATATGGTTGTCTTCAAGTCTAACGTAAATAAGTTCTTGATGAGCCGTTCCATATAAGTTATCAAATTTAACAAATTTTCATTACTAATGATTATTATATTGTCCAATTTCTACTGTACACTCTTTAACCCTTATCCTTGAGTGGCCTCTTGGCCTTGATAATGTGTTTATACCTATGAAAAAAAAAGTCCAATTTGAACAAGTTCTAATTGAATCGTCCCCCTAAGTAATCCAAGTTACAAAATTCCCACTGTTTACTATGCTAAAATCACAATGACTAATGTATACCTATTAACCCTTATCCTCGAGTGGCCTCTGGGCCTTGATAAGTGGTGACACCCATCCCTGAGTGGCTTCCGGGCCTTGATAAGTGGTGATCACTGTGTAAAAAATATATATATATATATATATATATATATATATATATATATATATATATATATACTCTCTGTAAACTCATCTTCACGTGTTCAATATAATAATTTTCTTCAGGTTATTTGAATTATTCCTCCTCTGTAGGATTTTCATGTCAATGTCTTCATCTAGCTGCATGTTTTCCGTGTGAATTTTCTCCTCAGCTCTGAGGGAGCATTTGCCAGATTTGTGTAGGCCAAATTCATTCCAATTGAAGAAGGTATGTGCAATCGTGGACTTAATTCAGTGGCATAATTGGCATACATCCTGGGTCATGCGTGAATAACAAGTGATTTATCCTTTTGTTTGGATCCTGTTGGCTGCTCTGGCTTAGATTGACATTTTATTAGTAGCTTACTTAGCAGATATATCGCTATGCAAAGTAGCAAAGGAGTTAAGCTATTTCTTTAAATGATTCTTCTTCATTCTTTACATCAGGATTCGTTACTGGTCCAGTGGTTTGTCTTAATGGCATGGTTGTTTGTCATATCTTATTTTCTTCATTATCGGATGGCTCAAGACATTACAGTACATAGGAGTAAAACACACTATCACTCAATCCAAGCCGTGCTTAAATTTTCCTGTTTCTTTCTACAGTCCTCAGGTATGGATTTGTTTTTCGTGCCAAAATATTTTTCTGTATCTTGTTTTAGAGAAATGTTCATAAATGCTGTCTGCAACAAAGCCAGAAAAGAGTTTGAAAATCGTAATGAGACAGCAGATGGATACCTATTTATGTATGTACTACTCGTTTTTGTTTTTTGTATGAGGGTTGTGTCGCTTTTTATTAACTATGATGATGTTGCCTCCTCATCCCTCAGCACTCTTGTGGAGCAGTTTCTTATAGTGACTATGGAGTCTTGTTAGTTGCTTATGCCAAAAATTGGTTAAGTTTTAAGTGCTGTCAAGCATTATACTATACTCTGGTTCTTGGAGTTTTGGCTTTTTTTCTTTACTTTGAACTATATGCCACATTGACTGGATCTCTTCGTCATTTTCAAATAGAGGCCTCGATCTCTCGATTTATGGGGGCCTTTTCCACCGTAAGTGTCTTGTTTATGAAATTTTTACAGTCTTGCATTCTTTTTTAAAAATCTTTTTCTACTTTCACCCTATTCTTTTTATACTTAGATTGTATTTTAAAGCGTTTAAATCTTGAACTCATTGCAACGTTTGTATCCCTCTATTTATTTGTCTTATATTTTGAATTGAGTTTGCATGGGCTAAGTTGCTTTTGAAGCTTCAATTTTCAACGGGGTGTTGTGTTGGCTGTTCTGGACTTCAATTCGTTTTGAAATTGAGGGAATGTTTTCTTGACAGTGTAAAGTCCTGTATCATACGTAACCTGATTCAGCTCTGTGAGGAATTTTTGAGATAAAAGATAACTTTGAGGAATCTTAATTCATTAATTATGATAATTCATTACTAATTAGCGTAGAAACAATGAAAACTATACATCTTGTTTAAATCACTCTGTATTTTAAAATAAATCATTTTAAATTCATTATGTCTGCTACACAACAACACCCACACGTAATAACAATTGAATCATTTATTGTAAATTGTTTAAATAGGTCATCTAAAATCTAATTTCTAAGAATCATTTTCATCTCTTTATTTGTACACTAGTTCGTGTCTAAAACGCCTCATCACATTAGAAATAAATACGATAATTATATTGGGCGTTTAACGAAAATTGCTTTCTGCTTATTGCATAATAAAAGAAACAAGTGTGAATTACGCATTAAAAGACTTCCAACGATAAACCTTTCAGTTAAAATGTCAGTACTGCTTTAAAAAAAAAGACACAACACATTCTTACAACGCGACTTGGATATCTAACAGGTGAATATATATTTGTATATTTAAGAGCTTTAACAATAGATTAATTCATGACTTTTTATCTCAATCATTATAAACTTGTGTATATTTATATGTTCATAGTTTTATATGCACATGTACCGTGAATAGAATAACCAATGAAAGAATGGTTGTCCGAGTAATTCAAAAAACACAAAATAAATTCAAATAATTTATGAGCCTACTTATAGGAATTACACTGGTTTACAAAAATATTTTTTTGATCTAAGGCAAGAATGGGGATAGTTGTTTTGTGTTAATTTGTGTGTGCTGAATTCAAATTTATAAATAGTTTTGCTCTACCATCTCTAGTTTTCTGGCTTTTAAATAGTTTCATTTTAGTATAAACATAGAATATATGTGAATATTTAAAGAGTTGCAGCAGCTTATAACAGATAAATCAGGATAGACAAACAACACTGATTGAATCAATATACTTGGATGACACAATTACACAATTCAAAATACCACAGACAGTCAAAAGTGTGTTTTCTTAGAAGATCCGGTGCATTCTGCCTCCGGTACGTCACGCAAGTGCATCCAACTGAAGTCTTTCCATTTTCGTAATGTCTTGGTGGAATATTTCTCGATGCTCATCACTCACTGCTCCAAAGTTTGGCGGGAAGAAATTAAGGTGGGGATGGAGAAAATGAATCTTGAGTGACATTCGGCACTCCATATCCTCATAAGACTTTAGCAACTTCTACTTGGTCATCTAGTACGTGAATGTTACCAAGAGAGTCACTACAAACTGCCTTGAATGCTCCTCACGCTCTTAGTTCCTTTAAGTTAAGAAACTCCTCAAAATCAGTATCCTTCAGCATCTCTCGGATCTGAGGTCCGACAAAGATGTCCTCTTTGAGCTTAGCAGCACAACGACCTGGGAACACAGTAGACAAATGTTGGAAGGCAGCACCATTTTTGTCGAACGTCTTTACGAATTTCTTCAGCAAACCAAGCTTGATGTGAAGAGGAGGAAAAAGTACCTTATTCATGTCCATCAGAGGAGTCTCCTTAAGGTTGTGTTCACCAGAAACAAGAGTGCTTCTAGACTCCCAGTCTTTCTGCTTGGTAATGCTGGGATATAGCTCGACTATACCAGAGATAGAGAAAACAACAGTACTTTGTGAAGCCTGCTTGCATACCTATAAAAAGGCCAATGACCTTAAAGCCCCCACACAGACTCCATTTATACTCGCTGTACTTAATAACTTCTAAAAGAAGCCCCATACTGTCATATGACTCCTTTAGATGGACAGAGTGTGCAATGGGAATGCTGGAAAAGACGCCAGTCTGAAGGATTATGTATCAAATCAAGGGACGTAAACAAGCCTGGTATGTTTGTATAGTAGCACAACTTGTTTTCCATGTCGAAAAAGGAAGCAAGGACTTTGTTCCGATTCTTGAAACTGGTGATCCTTACATCTTCCTGGACTAGGTTCCACTGTTTAAGCTGAGAAGCCAAGAGCTCTGACTGCTATTTTAACAGATAAAAATCACGAGCAAAATCATTTAGGTCTTCTTGCGTGATCCAGTGTGGCTCGTTGCTACTTGTTCCTGAATATGTAGACTTAATATCTTCCAAAGATTTTGACTTAGCAAAATCCTCCATTGAACGCATTTCTTCATCTGATTAGGAAAGAAGATCCCTATTTACTGAAGGTGTGGGTACAGGAAGATCATCTGAATGGAAAACGGGTCTCATAGCAGATCGAAGGATTTTTTTCTAGAAGATGCATTGAAACCAGTTATATTAGTTAAACAAAAATAACAATCATCTGCATGGTTTCGCGGCTCTCTCCAAACCATCGGGACTGCAAAGTTAAAACATTAAACTTAACATTAAACAATGCAGTCAATCCATTGTATCAGGATTTACAACAGATGTGTGGAGCCTAAGACTTGTCCTGATTACCAATTTTACAGTCAAGCGGTTCTGAGGAGGGAAGTGATGCATTGACGCTGTGCAACTGTTGTGAAGTCCTCACACACGTAGCAGAAAGAATTAGTCTTGTTGAGACATCCTCGATGTTTTGAGGTGCTTGAAATCATTGGAGAATCTGAAAATATAACAAAGTAAAACTAAATTATATGCAAGGCAATAAAATCTGAATTTGAGCAACCCAAAAGATGTGTAACACGATGGTCGAGGGACACCAACCTCATGCGCCGCTTGCGACACAACCCCTTCCAATGACTGCCAGAGCACTACTAAGTGTGGATTGCGACCTCCTGCCTTAATTGCCAAAATCCGTCTTGATATATATATATATATGTGTGTGTGTGTGTGTGTGTGTGTGTGTGTGTGTGTGTGTGTGTGTGTGTGTGCGTGTGCGTGTGTGTGTATGTGTGTGTATATAATGTACTGCTATCACTTAAATTAATTAAATAATAACTAAAAAAATTAGCCACAAGTCCTAAAATATTAAAATTAACCCTAAATCCACGTACGCCTTTTATGTACGACACAT
This sequence comes from Euprymna scolopes, assembly GCF_053919585.1. Taxonomy (NCBI): domain Eukaryota; kingdom Metazoa; phylum Mollusca; class Cephalopoda; order Sepiida; family Sepiolidae; genus Euprymna; species Euprymna scolopes. Next base: position 86,209,266 of record NC_136511.1, on the reverse strand, counting down.
GCACAAAATGCACACTATGCATATCTAAAAATTAGAGGTGTTAAGTTAAAACAGATTTCAAATTTAAGTTCAGCACCCCCAAATTAGGTAAAGACGCGTATTTTTGTGCTTACCTCAATTTATTTATCTTGTAACACAGCTGCTAGGAGAAAGGGGTTCTAATGTGGACTATATCTAGTTTAATTTATGCAATGGACTAACCATTAGCTATAAAAAAATATCGCCTTATTATTAGTATTTTAACTATTAGAGATGGAGGTTTCTTTTTCTTATTAGGTAGTTTGACAGATCCTCCGTATTTTTGAATACTGGGCTGCCTAGTGAGGTTTTCCAAAGTGTCGGAAAGCATCTTTCATTACGGCATCGATTGGATAACTTTGTTCGTATTGGATCTAATTCCGATTATAGCTTTTTGAGCGTGATGATTGGGATGTTGTTAGCACCAGGTGCTTTGCTGAAATCAACGTTCTTGATAAGATTGAAAACATCTCAGACACATAAGTGGATGTCGCTCAGAGTATTGTCAGTCGTGGGAGAAATTTAGAGGGGGGAGTAGGTGGCCATTATCTCACAGGGTGGAGTTAAATCGAAGTTCTTGGCGAAGCGTTTGGCTTTGTTGGATACTAAAGTAGTCAATTGCGAACCGTAGGTAACGGTTGGGATGGAAGCTAAGCATCTGTTCCAAAGCCATTTTGTTATGCACCAAAGCTCGTGGGAACCGAGCCTCTGCTCCGCTACGTTATACTTTACAGTTAAGGCAAAAGACGCTCTCGCGTTTTCGATGACTTTTCGGCAGTGGTTGCTAGCAAATGTATGAGCGGCTTTGGTTTCTGAACAATTGTGTCGTTTAAAGCAATCAAAATAGTGATTTCTATATGCAATTGCGGCAACACATTTAGAGTGTACCACGGTTGGTTATTTGATTATAATTAAAGTTTTTACAGGGTATATAGCTATCAATGCCAACGGTTAGCCAATCTGTCAAGTCGATTGCTATGATATGTATGTATATACTTAGAGGTATGCCCGATATGTACGTACGGAAACCCGCCTAGTCGGCCATACAGTAATGATATACCGTGCGGTGGAGAGAGACATCTGAGGACTTTTTTCTGTTAGTTTTCATCTTGATACAACTGAGAATTAGAGAATAGATTACATTTCAATTACATTTCAATTCAGTGTTGTACAATTGTTAGACAAAATATTGTCTGTTTCTGTCAATTGCGTTCAAAACAAACAATGTTATGCTATGAATATGAATACATCCGGGTTCGTCCATACAAGAACATGATTAACTGGTGTAAACCATAAATACGAATGGATAGCTTCGGAGATACATTTAGAGATTAGAGATTAACCGAAAGCTTAAAGTTTAAGCATTTTACCAGCTACGATTTACTAAAATGTATTACTCAGTTACTCTAGTCAAGATCTCTCAGCTGCTTAAAACAAACATATCCATTTCCGGGACATATCACAATGCCATAACGAAAATAATCCAATTAAATTTTAACACATACCTATTAAAATGAAACAGCGGAAGGTCGGCATACAACGACTGCTTTCTAAAAATATATCAATGTGTCTATTTAGTCATTGATAAATAAAAATATATATAAAATGTCCAAACTATTTACGGAATTTAAACTGAAACAATTCGTAAGACCACCTGGCGATTTTTAGAGCGACACGATATGTAATTAAATATATCTTCTTCCTTGAATTATCTTTCCAAAAATGTCTATATTTTTTTATAAAAAAAAACTGATTAAGAGAAAGGAGGCAAGCAATATACAAAAGAAATAATAAGGTGTAGAGCAATATACGAAAGAAATAAGTTTTTTATCTATACCTACAGATACCATATATATATATATATATATATATATATATATATATATATATATATATGTTTTTGTGTGTATTGATATTTGTATTAAACCCCCTTTTCTTTATTTATTTAAAAAAATACAACTTAACTTTGTTATATATGGGTCGTGGAATTGCATTCATCTGCAAAATATCTAGCTACTTTGCATATTCTTTTAACCATTCATTTTAATTAATTCCCTATTAGTTTTTCGGTTATGTCATGGGATGATCGTCATTACTTAACCATTACGTGTAAATATATTCATGTAGATATTCTACATAATTTATACTTGCGTAATATTTACGTAAAAAAGTTATAGTAAACACAACCCTCTTTCTATATATATTTATGTATGCATATATATATTTGTTTAAAAAAGTTGCCTACCAAACTCCTTTGTCAGTTTTGAAAAACATGATATTTAATATGTAGAGTATTTGAACTCCTGCAAAACTTTATATTTGGGTTTAAGTCGAGGAAAATCGGTGCAAAGGTGTGAAAATTTTTAAAAATTGAATTTGCTGGTGAAGGTCCAACGACGGCATTACAAATATGCATGCGTAAAGTAATAGCTATTAATTCATGTGTAAATTTTTAATCTTGCAGCAAACATATCTTCATAAATCAGGCATTAACGTCAAAGGAAAAAGTAAATCGTAGGCTAAACGTTTTGATTTCGATTCTCGGTGGTGGCGCACGAACTATTTTATTTTTTAACTTTTTAAATAATTACTATATATTAGGTCCAATATACTATAATAATAAATACGAAATCGACATTGATCAAAATATTATATTTAAGTGTATTTTACGAACGGGCAATGCCGAGCGACCAGCTCTCTGTCTGTGTCTCTGTCTGTCTGTCTCTCATCCTCTCTCTCTCTCTCTCTCTCTCTCTCTCTATATATATATATATATATATATATATATATATATATATATATATATGTGTGTGTGTGTGTGTGTGTGTGTGTGTGTGTGTATCTTTTTATTCTCAGTTTTGTTACGCAACGCGAATGATCCATCCAGGAAATTTTGTAAGTTTTTATTTTCATCATCTTTTTTGCGCTCTCCCAATCTCTTCATTCATTTATCTCCCCTTTTCCCGAACTACGCCTTTTATCCTTCTTTTCCTGTCTCTCCCCCCCCCTTTTTTACATGGGGATCACCACTTATCAAGGCCCGTAAGCCACTCGGAAATAAGAGTTATTTTGTGTACAATAATCAATAGGATAACATCGTAGTAATAGTTGGTATTGGAGATTTGATAAAGTGTCTTACTTAAGGGGTCGATTAATCAGGAATTTGTTTATGTTGGACTTGAAGACGTCCAAGTTGTAGTCAGGTGGGAAACAGGCAAACGGAAGAGAATTCCACAGGCGTACACTTTTCAGAAAAAAAGCTCTGTTCATGGAATCTACGTTTTGATTTAGGCACAGATAAAGAGTGGGGGAAATTACTGACAGTGGTTTTAGCTAGACGGGTGTTTATCATGAAGGATTGCCGAGGGGGACCAGAGATGGGAGCTCGGACGAGCACTTGTCATGTAAATAACGATAAAACAAAGACAGGCTCGCAACGTCTCTTCTGTGGGAGAGAAGTTGCAAGGAAGAGAAGAGAGCATCCCCCACTAAGCCACGAAGTCTATTTTGTACTTTGTCAAGGCAGGATAGGCTGTTTTTTGAAGCTCCAGCCCAGATGTGGCAGCAGTATTCCATCTTTGGACATACTTGGCTTTTATAGAGATAGAGAATTGCATCAGTAGTGAGATATCTTCTGGAGTGGTAGAAGGATCCTACCATTTTCCCAGCGGCCCGGGCAACAGACTTTATATACGTGTTCCATTTCAGATCAGGAGTAAATGTTCCATTTCAGATCAGGAGTAAAGTTCAAACCCAGGAGCTTGTCAAAACATAAAGCCTCCCCAAGACGAGAGCCATCCATTTCAATTGATGCTAGATGAGGAAAAGAGCGTTGATGATGTAAATATAAAAGCTTGGTTTTAGATGCATTAAAGGTAACCAGCCATCTCTTCCCCCACTGAACGACGCGCTCAAGATCAGAGGAGAGGGAATCAGAGAGAGCTTTGTCATTTACGGCCTTTGATGTGTTGCCGTAGATGGTCGTGTCATCAGCATAGATGTCAACGAATGAATTTAGTATGTGTTTTGGGAGATCATTGATGTAGATCAGGAAGAGAGTTGGGCCCAGGATGGACCCCTGGGGGACTCCAGCATTAATACTGTGGGCTTCAGATTTCTGCCCATCAACCACTACTCTTATGAACCTATAAGAGAGAAATGATTTAATAATTGAGAAAACATTTCCAGTTATACCGTAGCTGGAAATTTTGTGAAGTAGGCCCTTATGCCAAACCTAATCGAAGGCCTTTGATATGTCAAGAGAAATTGTCTAGAAAGGAAGCCTTTGTCGAGAGATTCACTAATCCTATGGGATATAACTGTTAGCACATCAGCTGTAGATCTAGCAGAACGGAAACCATATTTCATGTAACTAAGGAGGTTATTTCTGCTGACGTGGTTGACTACTTCTTTATTATATATGGATTCCAGTAACTTACTCATGATACATAAGAGACTTATTGGTCTGTACTGAGAGGGGGATGATTTATCACCTGAGTTCTTAAATACAGGGCATACTGGCGAGGTTTTCCAGGGTGTTGGGAAGCACTTCTCCTTAAGGCAACGCTTAAACAGTTTTGTTAGTATGGGGGCAAGTTCTAGTTGGAGCTTTTTCAACACTATAATTGGAATGCCGTCTGGGCCAGTTGCTTTACTGGAATCAAGGTTCTGATTAGTTTGGCGACCTCGTACACAGATATTTGTATGTTGGATAGGGTGTTGTCTGTTGTAGGAGGAAATACGGGGAGTTGATGCCCTTCGTCGCAGAGGGTAGAGTTAGCTGCAAAGTTCTTGGCGAATAGTTTGGCCTTGTCTGATGCTGATGAGATGACCTCAGATCCATTGATGATGGGATGGAACGCACGCTTCTGTTCACGATCCTGTTTGCTATTTGCCAAAACTGGTGGGAACCAAGCCGCTGCTCAGCTACTTTGGATTTGACGGACTGAGCATATAGCTCTCTTGCATTTTTTATTACTCTTTTACAGTGGTTGCTGGCAGTCCTAAAGGCAGCTTTAGTCTCAATACATCTATTACGTTGGTAGCTATGGAAAAAGTGATTTCTGTGCGCAATGGCAGCGGCATATTCTGGGGAGAACCATTGCTGGCTGTTAGGTTTTTGTTGGAATTTTTTGGATAGTATGAATCGGTCTATGCCTACAATTAACCATTCGGTAAGGTCTGATACTATAGAGGATACATTCTTTTTAATCATGGAATGCAGAGGTAGATCAGATATGAATGTACGGAAGCTATCCCAGTCATCCATAGAGTATAGATATACAGTACGGTGGAGAGGTATATCTGAAGACTTATTTCATTTTTATCTTGACTGATACAACCGTGTGATCGGAGGATCCCAGGGGAGATAGGATGAAACATGAACATAGCTCAGGGGAAGTTGTGAGAAAAAGGTCTAGAAGGCTTGCATACTGACCAGTAGTATCGAGCACACGGGTGGGTTCATGAACAATCTGAGTGAGCTCATAGGCAATGGCAAAATCATGACAGAACCTCTCCTCATCATCTGTCTTATTTGAGTGGGTCAGCCATTCCACATTATGGACATTGAAGTCACCGCAAATGTGAATGATAGCCGAAGGATGAGCAGACAGGATGAGGTCAATTTTCTCAGATATACTCTTAAGGACAGTAACCCCGCTGTTGTGGGGGCGATAGAGAGCAAATATGAATGCGGTGGTGTAAACAAGTGCAACCCGGAAGCACATATAAGGTAAATTAGGGTCTTCTCTGGAGATATCTCTACCACACGGGAAGCCATCTTTAATGTAGGCGCATATTCCATGTCCATGGTGATCTTGGAGGTCAGATTTAGATGTTAAATTAGAGTATCCTTTTTTATTATGAACTCATCTAGGGAAGTGGTCGGCCCTATGCCAGTTTCGCTTAGAAAGAGTAAGTCCGGTTTCGTCTCCTGTAATTGGGTTTCAACCTCTGGAAGGTTGGAACGTAGACCCCTGCTGTTGCTTTCACTCTCTAGTACTTTCTTTCTTGTCTTTCTACTTTGTTTTATCACTCTCCCTCTTTCTTTCTCATTTCTATTCTTTTCTCTATTTTTAATCTATCTGTCTTTTTCTTTATCTATTTATCCTTCTCATTTTATCTTGATTCTTTTTAGAGTCGTCCACCCAATTTGTGTATTCTTTCCCTCAGTAAACAAGAGATATTCTCTTTCAATTCAACAGTTATTTCTGCTTCAGTCAAACTAAAACAGGCGTCTTTCTCACCTCTTTTATTTTATTCTTTTTGTCGAGTAGAATTGCTTGATTGTGTGGCATTTAGGGATCAGAGTGTGAAGCTGAAATTATAGAGGGCGAATCAGAGCCTCCGACACCACAGGATGAGTAAAAAATTATAACAAATGAACTCTTTACCTAACCTTAAACCTAACGCTTACACGTCACGTCTTTTGTATTTCTTTTTTCTCTTCTGTGTTTCTTCCTCTCTGCCTCATTTCGCCCAATAAGCATTCTCAGAATTTACTATTTCATAATCACATCTGTTATATGCTTGTCTCTAGTTACACGTCCTTCAAAAAGTCCCGTGTCTATCTATCTACCTATCTATCTATCTATCTATCTATATATATATATATATATATATATATATATATATATATATATATATTGTAAAGTGTAAATCATTTGTAGATGGTGAAATTATAAAGCAATTAATAACTGTCAACGAAATGTTTCTATCTGTTTTTCGCCCAGTCTGTCTTTCTGTTTCTCTCTCTCTCTTTCTCTCTCTCTCTCTCTCTCTCTCTATATATATATATATATGTGTGTGTGTGTGTGTGTGTGTGTGTGTGTGTGTGTGTGTGTGTGTGTGTGTGTGTACGTCACTCGTTAATTGATAAAAACATTAAAGTGCTTGATATAAGGTTTTAAAACAACTAAGATCAATTATTTTATTTAAAAATTATATATTACAGTGCCTGTTGATGGTATCACGATTATTCCAAATCCAGCTTAACCAGATCGAGGAAACCCGAGTGCCTTCCTTGGACTTTGTAATGTTTAAATAAAACTATATATATATATATGTGTGTGTGTGTGTGTGTGTGTGTGTGTGTGTGTGTGTAGAAAGATAGAGAGAGAGAAGGAGAGGGAGAGACTTGTTTGTAAGATACTGAATTTTACTGGGTTCAGTAAATTTTCATATACCAATGAATTTTAAGCCAAAAAGATATGACTTAAAAAATAAGTTACAGCATTATCATATTTCATAATTGAGTATTAATATACTGTATTAACAAAATCAAGACTTCGAAAAAGGAATTGGTAGCAACAAAAAGGGTATTTCATTGTAAGGTACAACTGTTTCAAGACCGGTTGGACAATTTTAAGCATTATGGCGTTTGAAAATTTTCACATAACCAGACTTTCTTGAGACTTTTTGAATAAAAAACACTTAACAATGGAACATTATTTAAAGAAATTTCCCTTAACGGAAATGAAGCATGCGCAAACATTTATCCTGGACGCATCCTTTGTCAAGAGCTTATTTAAATATTAATATATCACCTAATTTTCGTATCCTTATTTAAAAACCTGTCATAAGAAGTTTCCACAAAACCCCGTAGCCATTTAATATCTTTTAATGATACTATTCATTGAATTCCTAAATTAGATTTCTATATTTCTTTATTTCACATGATTAATTTTTTTTTTAATTTTTTAATTTTATTTTTATATTTATAATATGGCCAGAACAACCTATCTATAACGTTACGGTTATTTTTAGTTTCGTATTCGCCCAACAATGGCTTCAATGTTTACAAAACATCGACTATTTATTATTTAGATTTAAGATCATTTTTAGGTTAATATTTTATTAAATAGGGAAATAAAGAATGACATTACCTTATATTTATTAATCCTCATACAATATTCCAATGTAGGGATCCTATTCTATTTTTTTATCATTTAATATTTTATTATTCTCTTTCGTCCTAATCTATTGTGGTTCTCGATAGTTGGGAAAACCTAACTACGAAGGGAGATAATCCATCACGTTATTAATTTTCCGAAAATTAGTTGAAAAAATTATGTGGAAAAAGGTCTTCGTAGGTACTTATAACAATTAAAGGGAGACAACTAGGGCCGTTGATGTTTCAAGTCTAGTAAATACTAAAAAGCGTCTATGATTTATTAATTAATTTAATTAAACAGATACAGAAAATGCTATGATAGCTTCTTTAACAAATTAAGAATTTAAAGTATATTTTTAATTGTAAAGCTGATTATATACCCATGGGTTTAACCTACATCTGCCATCCATCCATAATTTACTGGGGTTACTCATGGCTCCAAAACCAAAATAACAATTCGTGTATTGTGTTCTTGGATACCTAAATAAAATAATATATATCCTCTTAAAAATTATTCTGACAACAAAACCAGCCAATAGCTACAAATGTGTTTCACTCCGATGAAAAGGTGTTTACCCTTGCATTTTTGGATAAAAACATTTAAAACAAGAGTAAATCAACCAGCAGGGATTCTACAAGCTTTAGTTGTCAGAGAACAATATCAATTAATTTCCAATCCACTAATTGCTAATTTAATTTTGTAATAATTGTTAGTTTATTGTTAAGTGGTTTTATTGATCAGGAAACGGTACCACTTATTTCACCATCAACACTACTACAACTAAATACTAAAAAATGATCGCGGTTATGGAACAATGTTTCTAATCTTTGTTGAGCTTTATACTTTATCTATATTTCTTATCCCGTTTAGAATAATGGAAACTATATTTGCTTACTCGATTTGGATCCTTCGTTTGGACTACATCATTCCAAGCTATTTAACTCTACATTAAAATTTGGCCTTGTATACAAGGATCTCTATTGTTATAAAAAGTTTTACCTCAGTTACATTTAAGGCGTGATAGCAGAAACATATTCCTGTGAAGACATCCCTGTATAGCATCTAGCCTTTTATTCAAAATTTCTTATTTAGAATTCATTATGTAGAAGGCTTCCAATAAGCATAGATTACACCTTTTTGATTGCCCAGGGCTATACTTCCTCCCCTTATCCACTACTGACCATTTCAATTCAAAATCTTTATTGTTTCTATTAAGTCTCCTGACCCAATCCCCTAATGCAGTTGTATTCCTCCTTTTATTTCTAATGTTGATTCTTGTACCATCCCCCCTCTGCTATCGTTAACACCTTCTCTATTAGTTTCCGCCTCTGGTTCCTTTGTAATCTTTCTGTATCTTTCCTTAAACACGCAATCCGTGGCCCCAAAATATATCTTCCTAGTACTGTCGGTCTTAATCTCGCATTTATATACTATTTCTGGGGTTAGGCATTTTCCACCGGAAAAATCGGTGAAAAAATGTGAAAATTAAAACAAATTGAATTTGCCAAGTGAAGGTCGAACGACGCCATTACGAATATACATACGTAACGTAATAGCTATTAGTTCATGTTTTAATTTTTAGCCTTGCAGAAAGCGTGTCTTCATAGCTCAGTCATTAGCGTTAAAGGAAAAGGTAAATCGTAAGCTACCCCTATAACCCAAAAAGTAGGACGAAAATAATATCATTCCCCAAGAAATAATAGTTTCTTAGCCCCTCCCTTTCTCTTTTTCATAAACCGGATACAAACCAGAAGCTGATATCTAGAGTCCCTCATTCTCTCTCTCTCTCTCTCTCTCTCTCTCTCTCTCTCTCTCTCTCTCTTTCTTCTTAACAAATCCCTAGCCAGCATGGCAGGCGAGTAGGCAGTACACTTTTAGCCCCAAAACCAACGAGACGTATGTTGCCGGTGAACATTATTAACAAGAGGTGTACTCACTCCAAAATATAAAAAGGCAAATAAAGTTTTTTTCATTTGAAAGATTAACATTTGTATTACTTTTATTATTCCAACAATAACTAGTGAAGACAACAGTGACTCCTTTGCAAATGAATGCAATTCCACGACCCATATATAAAAAAGTTGTATTTTCTTTTTAAATAGAAAGAAGGGTTTTTAATATGAATATCAATACACAAGACCTCCAAATTTATAAGTAAGAATCTCGAAAGGATGAAACACTAGTGTCTGTAGGTATTTAATTATTATAGTAAAAAAATAATTATGACAGCCCCTTTAAGAAATTCGTTTCTTATCGTTGAGCACTTTCAGTTGAATTAAAAAAAAGTCGGTCAATTTAGCTCTTATGCGTAGATCATCGTATAACGATTTGATCACTGTCTGTCTGACGTAATGAACATTTAAATTAAAATGTTTAAAATTCAACGCTATTTCACACGGTTAATGGAAGCCGAATGGATACGGCCTCCGCTAATCGAACCAGAGATGTCGCGGGGTTCGAATCGTTCGACTGGTAGTAATCGTGACACCCTGCACTGAAGAATCCCGAAAGGATGAAACACTAGTGTCTGTAGGTATTTAATTATTATAGTAAAAAAATAATTATATATATATATATATATATATATATATATATATATATATATATATATATATATATAATTGGATTTTACTTGTGCAAATGGAAATTCAATTAACTTTCTTGAAGTTATATATTTGGATTTTACCGTCACTGGATTATTTATCTTCCACCAGACTATCCATTCACCTTTTTCTTCACCATATTCCCTCTGCTTCACTTTTTTTTGTTTTCAAGTAAGATCTTTGACTTACTTGGTGTTTCATCAATACTTTTGCATGCAAAATCCGATCCCGCATTTTGCTAATTCCTAACCTTTGAGGACTATCCACTTATCTAGTGTTTCCTTTTCAGATTAAATATGTTTTTAACTCATTTCAAAGTGTTTTTTACATGTTTTATTGACTGTTTGCTCGTATATATATATATATATATATATATATATATATATATATATATATATATATATATATATATATGGGGGGCGAAAGGTAGGGTAGGAGGAATTGAGAAAGAGAAGAATGCAAGTTATTTGTAATGTATAGTTTTGCTAATAAAATAATTTATACATATATATGTGTGTATGTGTACGTGAAAGACAAAAGAAAAACAAATTAAACACAGTAATTAATCATCAAAATCGAGTGCTTTACTGCTTGTTTAATATTATTTAATAATCAACAAATACACCTCCAAACATCCAGGCACGCCGGCACCCCCGCTAGTCTATCATATAAAGGGAAAAAATCTATTTAAATGTATGCATGTACATTTGTAAGTCTGACTAAAACCATTCGACAGAAACAACAGATTTCCACGCGATTGTTATTATTTTGAAACTCGACCCTTTGGATGACAAATATCGAAAAATTGGCCAAAAACATTAATTCCTTCGCCCTCAACTAGGCATTTTTCTACAGGGAGGGGTCGCTTTTTAAGCTGATATTTTCGAAACTTATCCCCTCTTTCCGATTGTCTAGCCTTAATTTAAACCTACATAACTTCAGGTTTGGCGATGGGCGCAATAGCACAGACGTAAGTTTTTTTTAACGTTTTTTTCCTCCATTCGCGGTACGGGTTCGATCCTGCCTTTTTTTTCTCAACACACACCTCCAAACACCCAGGCAACGCCTGGCATCAACATTAGTTTATTTATAAATGGTATTTACATAAAAAGAAATGAAAAGATTCGATTTATAGTTAAACTGAACTTTATTCCATATCTATATAATTATAAAACTCAAATGACCGTGTAACGGGTGTTGTAACCCACACCCGGTTTACCACTTCCAGTTGCGCATGCGTACATAAACATAAACCCATAAAAGTGTAAATAAATAATCACAAATCGCTACTTTTGCAGAATTTGACCTTTCTTAAAAAGCATTCATACATTTTCTTCTGCACTACCAGCATCAATAAATAACACCGAAAATATGTTTTTTTTAATTTGCGTTACAAATAAATAATCAACGCGACAATAAAACATATTGTTTACTGTGTACGTTTTCAGCGTCCCAATTTTTTTTCGCATTTAAATTAAAAGATATATCAAAATTTTAATTTAACTTTAAGTATTATGGTATCTGTTCAGTGGACATTTACCTATAACTATGGCAAACCAATGGTTGTAAGTTGTTTTTTTCAATGGTTGTAAGTTGTTTTTTCAAAAATAAACAATTATAAACAGAACGACTCATAGAAATCTATCCATATTCTTTTTTTTCATTTTAATATACTTTCATAGAAATGTTTGTTATATCACAAAAAAACTATTTTCTTTGCGTCACAAGTGTCACGCTCATACATTAATTCTATAGCTAAAATAAAATACTGACCCAACGGATCGCGGGTAGTCTAGTGCCAAGGGAGAGTGCTACATCTATGCTGTCAAAGACATGATTGATTAGAGTACAGCCCTGGGTCGAGGGAGAGCGATAAAGACAATATATAAAGCTAACGCTATGTTGTAAAGTTAGTTTAAAGTACATGAAAGCCTGGTCATCTGATTCTAATTTAGATTCCCTAGTCATGGAGAGGATATTACGAATATAGACTCCAACTCCGTGCATGTGTTTGTCAGAATCCTTACGACAAAGTGGAAGATAACCAGACATGTTAAAGATGTTAGAGAGGATGAAGGAGTGCAAGTTAGTTTCACTTAGTGCTAAAATATCCGGGGAGTTTGCTAGGAGAAATGATTCTACATCATCTAAGTTAGTTCTGAGTTAACGAATGCAAGCCTCAAAGGGAGGCGGTGAATCGTTGTTCGAGTGTGTGTCTGGTTCGATCATTATTTTTGATTGATCTGTCATTTCATTTTATTTCATAGTTTTGGTTTAGGGTGAGAGGTGCTAGAAAAAGCGGATGTGCATATCGACCATCATGCAACACAAGTAGACTATCAGCCGACTTCTCATCTACAGAAATGTGGCCTCAGGAATGCCCACAAGAGATGACTGTAGGATCCTTTTCTATGCGCGACATGACACTACAAACATCCCGATATTATACAACTGATGATAGAGCAGCCGCTCTAAACGCTATCAAAGAGTTAGGGATCCTGTACTGTCAGTTGAAAATAGCAGCCAGCAACTGTCAAACCGGTACCCTGAAGCCTATCAGACAAGAGTGCATCAGTTCAATCATCTTAATACACATGGTAAACAAGCACCTCCAAAATACTCAGTTTTAAGGGAACGGAAGGGAATGAGGCGGATGAGGAGAACGGCATTAATTGCCCTAGTCAGAAAACAAGGCTGAGTACTGAGCATCTCCAATGAGTTCCTGTGATTACACCTCTGCTCCTAGGTAATAGGCAAAGAAGGAGTATGGAAGCTGGGCAATAGCGATAGGCAGAACCTATCTTCTTCATGAAGCAGTTTAGGTTTGAAAATCGGTTATTTGATCGAGTCACCAGCTCTAGGGAGGTTGTTGACCAGGACTGAGGATGCCTCCCTCCCCCGTTTGGTGTAAAGCCATATGAGATATGTAACACAGGTTTACATATCAGAGTTGTCCTTCTCTTATATGGATTACCTGACCAGATCTACGGGTCCATCAGCACCGAGAGGGTTATCCCCGCACCTGGTTTCAAAGCCAGGTATTTCTACGCCCCCGCCATGGGTAGTTAGGATTAATAGAGTTAGTATCAAGAATAATTAGTATCTGCTTTGAAGTTACATTCCTCAAAATAGGCTTATGATTATTTATGTGGTTTATACATACGTTTTAAGTGGAGGTATATATGAGTATGGGATGTAGATGTAAGATTCATATCAACTAGGGTTCATCGAGGATTAAAAATGATTTGTGAATTAATAAATACATTGGAAAAATTATAGTAGTAGTTTAGTAGAGGTCAACTCTTTCAACTTTGACCTCTTGGCAATCAACTTTTCGCCCAAACACTGATTAAAAAGCTTGCTGCATGTCTGAATACCCTTTATGTAAAATTGTTAATGTTTAGACCAAAAATTGACTGAGTAATTTGGTAGAAACCACACAGGTTAATTTTTTTAACTTTTACTCCAATTTTAACCCCTTAACATTTATTGTCTTATGCTCAAATAAATATTAAAAAGTTTGACCCATGTCCAAGTAACTTACATCTAAAATTTCAAGTGTTTAGATCCAAAATTGGCGGAGGAGTTTTCAAAGGTTAAATCGTTGAACGTTGACCCCTTGACAGCCAAATTTTTGGACGAAAACCGATTAAAAATATTGTCTCAAATCTCAATACCCCTTATGTCAAATCTCGAGTCTTTAGACTAAAAATTGACAGAGTGCTTTAATAGAGAAATGTATACACACAGACTTTTTTACGTTTATAGATATATAGATATCTTAACAGGAAATGATTAAAGGAAATCAAATTTAAGTAAATTCTACAACAGCTGTACAATAATAGTCTAAACCAGTGAGGTGAACATAAATAGTATGCAAGCAAAGGTATTCGCTCCGTTTGTGAGAGAAATATTTAGAGAGTGGGAAGCCCGGATTCATTGTCCTCATTAGGAATCAAGGCCAGACACAGGAAGTCTCAAGTGAATCCCTCATATTATAGCTGCACCTGGATAAATAAATGATAAGTATGGGAGTTGGGCGATAGGCAGAGCCTACCTACTCCTAAGGCGATATAGGTTTGCAAACTGGGGAATTCGTTAATGTCACCATCACTGTCGACTATGACTCAGGAGAATCTCCTCCTCTAGTGTAACGGTGCAATGTCATGGAATAAAAAGCATAGGTTTATATCAGAGCCTTCACTCTCCCAGATGGGTAACCTGGCAAGATCTACGGATTAATCACACTAAAAGGGGAAAGTTCCAGAAGAGGTTTATTAACGCCCTCGCATGGTTGGTTAGATAATATGATAGCATAAGTTCTGCCGTCTTCTGTCCAGACATATACAGAATTTAGATGTTAAGTATCATACTTAATAAAGTTCTTATCGGTTCTAAAGTTTAAAAAGCAAAAAGTAAGTCTCCCTCCCAATAAAATACAACAATGTAATTTTGTATCAACGTGATAACTTGGATTGGAAAAAGTCGTTTGCAAAACTGGTTAACAAAATTAATAAAAGTATAGTATCTATATATTAATCCGATAGCGTGTGCGTTCTTTTGTGTGTCACACTTACATCCGGGTCGTTTAATCGTTATGTTCTTCTATTTCTTGTCATAAATAATTTTACCAAGAATTCTTCGTAAGTTTCAGTTTCAGTTTCGACTATAGCTGATGGCACTTAAATCGTCTATTTTTTATAAATAATTTTATCAATTCTTCATAAGTTTTGGTTTCGGTTTTGATTATGGCTGAAGGAACTCAAGTTATATATATATATATATTTATATATATATATATATATATATATATATATATATATATATATATATATATATATATATATAGTTCTTATTTCGATTTGATTCAAGCTAATGCACCCAAGTCATATGGATATTTTTTTTAATCGCAATTTTATAACGCAATTTTATAACATATAAAAATCGATAGAACATTATAATAATACATAAGAAATCTGCATGAATTAAAATATCATATTTAAGCGTACTTTACGACCGGGCGTTCGTGCTAGCTTAGATAAATACTTCTGAAGTTTTTTAGTCAAAATACTTGATCATTTTCAATTTGGTTTTTACCGGGTTTTTTTTGGGGGGGTGACTGGTTTTTAATTGCAGATAATTCAAAACATCGAAGAGTGAAAAAAAAAGAAATTGCTACTTTTAGAATACATTCAACAAATAAAATATTTCAAACTACAAACGAATTCAATTAAAATGTTTTAGTTTAAGTCAAAATGGAGTAACAATTGAGTATACAAACTGTTTGCGATATTTAGGACGAGTGAATTTCAGAATATAAATAGAAAAATGTCTTATCTTTTATCCCAGAAAAAAAAAATGTCCGCCAGTTCTGTGGTGACTGCCTAAACTGAAACGTTACGCTCCTTACAGTAATTGAAAAGGATTTTACTTTCCATTTCATTGTTAATGAAAAAGAGGGGATAGGTAAACACGCAGCGATGGGAACATCTAGGTTTGCAGCTGGTTGATTTAAGAAGGTAGTTATATAGTTAAAATATCGTTCATCTATTAGTTTAAGAATGGGATAAAATGTTAAGGTACGATTGAAAATGATATCAGGAATAAAGATAAAATTAGATGTACAATCTCTGGAGATTTGAGTCGATACGAGGAGAATTATGTATCTATTCAGTATAGATTTTAGTAGCGATATAACTGATTGAAGTACATTTCAGTACCGGTATAACTGGAAGTAAGGTATAAGCTATCGAAGACCAAGTATAAGTAATTAGATATAAATAGCAATAAGGACATATTTATAATAGATACGAACATATAGAAATTGTAGATATTAAGTATATTACTTAAATAAGTTCTTCTGCCCGCCAACGCTTAAAGATAAATCCTCGTTCCATTAAATTCAAAAATGTATTTTTTGTAATCATGATTAGCAGCTCTTTTTCTTGTATTAATTTAAATTGTAATGATAGGTAGCTATGTGCTTAATAATAAACTAACAACAGAAAATGACTAGCCCCTACCATTGTTTTCATGCTTTTTTTATACAAATATTATTATAAAAGGTTTAAAACAGACTAAGTAGCCTTTTTCAAAGCAACACTTTTCATATTAATTCCTGACATTTCATAAAAATAGGTGCAAAATAAGTGCAATTTACAATAAAGGAATGGTCAGTGAATCGAATGCTGGGGCAATACTCTTGCATAACCACCACCACAGAATAAGTTCATGAACGAACAAAAGAACATTTCTTGTCAAGAACTCGTCAAAGGTTACTTCATCATCATCATTGTCATCATCATCATCATCATCATCAAGATCTGACTGTGATGATTGGTGCTGTGGAGGTCTTTGCAATTGCCAAACAATTTTGAACAGTGAATGGCATGTTTCTTGCAACTGCATTTTGCTGTAGTCCACCCTGAAGTACAGTTACACCTAATTATAGCCAATAAATCTAGATGACGAGATGATAAATCAATCTTGATTGGTTGTAATTTACCATCTGAAAGTTTCGATCCCTATTCGTGAGGTTTCAGCTGGTTTCTACCTTTCCATTCCTGAATTTGAAGTAAACCTGAAGACTGTGGAATTTCGTAGCTGCTCTTGGTGGTAATGATTTGGCCTCAACATACTATGAACTTTTTGCAACCTTTTCCTAAAAGCGCCTCAGTCGAAGATGATTGATGTTTTCCCATTATTACCATTGTATAGGGATACTAAAGTTTTATCCTCAGCTTCAGTAATCTCTTTTGCACTGCTATACTTGCCAAAAATGTCTGCCAGTTTGAGTAAGTTTCTATTATTCATCACCTTTCGCTTGGATGCTGCCTTCCCAATTTTATAAACACTGGATGTAGAATCACAACCCTGAAGTGCATGGATGAAAATGTTGGAACAGATCACATATCCCAAAGATTTTATCAGCTCTTTGATGTTCAAGAATGTCACACTTTTTGCACTTGCCTTTTGTTGTGGCGTGAAAAAAATGTTGTAACTATCATCTCTAGTGACATAATAGTATAGAAGGACAATAAGTCAGTGCCATCTGCTATCGAAAGGGTTTCTCCTATCTGTGCCAGTTCTAGAGCACTCTTCACAATCAATACATCAGCGTCTCCAGATGTATGGACTACTTTACACCTTACTTCATCCAAACTCTTTCCCAGCAAGTTGATGAACAATTGTTGGTTTTGTTGATTAGCAAGGAAAACAGCCTTTTTAATTTGAACACCATTAAGAGAGCCAGTAACACATTAACACCAACAGAGCCTCCTTCTTGGTATCTTGGGTCGCGTCGTTAATAGATGGACTACTTCCATACCCATCAAAAACAATACATGCTTTTCCATATCTAGTTGTGACATATCTGCGGTATTGGACACAGATCTTATCAAATGGGTAACCTATTTGCCAAAGGAAGCGTTGAAGTAGTGTTCCGCCATTTAAGAGATACTGTGAATCTGATTGTACAATTGTAATGTGGACCTGATTGTACAAGGGAAGTCAGTCCTCATATTGCGTCTGTCAAAGCCATTTTTCCCCTCTGGTAGTCCATAATAATCAAAAAGTGCAGGTGGGTAACAACAAAGCTCATACTGGAAATATTCTTGCTGCTGCTGAGTTGAGGATTCATTGGTATATAGCACAAGCAGTCTCTGGAATAAAGGTGTGGATCAGTCTGAACTGCTTCATCTTTGCTGAGCGAAACTTTTGACCCACGTATAATTATCTTTTCGTTTTGTGTTAAAGTGTACTTGTGGTCATTTTTCCAACCATCGAAGTTATGATGGCCTCTTCTATGGATTTTACCCTTTTTGTCTCCAGTTACTCCGCTTGAAATGCTGTGAATGGTCGGATCTTTCGTGAAAGGGTCATATGTCTAGAGAAACGTAAGGCGCTTTCATGTCGCTCTATTCTTGCTGAAGTAGCCTCCCGGTGCTGGTCACTAATGCCATAACGAATTCCTTCTAGTTCTTACATTGTAAGTTTGATTTCAGTGCATGCTGGCAGTGATAGCGTCCAAACCAATCATTGAATTTTGTCCATTCCTCTACTATGAGTAAGACCTCAAGACTTCTCCATGCTTCTCATTAGCACCTGCTCAATAACCAAATCCGTCGACAAGCCAGCCCAGTAGAGATCATTCCGTATAATCACATTGAATTCTTCATCAAATTTTTGGTACACTTCAGGATTGCTTCTTCATTTGCTGCAAGTACAAGTAGGCCGACTTTGCATATTCAACGTCTCAGTTGCAACAAGGAGATTTTTAATAGCTCCTCAGCTTCTTTCAGATCTTCATTTTGAGGAAATGACTCTTTTGCATCAGTGTTGGGTTGATCATCCTCAATAACATGTGAAACTGATAAAAATAGGCTAAAAAATAACATTCAGATCTATGACTCGACTGTCATCATTGCTTTGAACCAAAGTGGCTGGTCAAATGTTAGAATTGGTGCAATGTTGTGTTTCCTAAATCACTGATGTAACATAACGTTGAGTGCACGCAGGCTGAGTTGCCAGGGGCCATGTCGATCATTAGCAAAAAACTGTGGCTAATTTGCCAGGATATGTTCCTTTGTGGACTGACTGCATAAGGCCTGACCATGCCAGCTTTCTCTCTGAATCCTTTGGTTTACCAAGGTTTTGTTCCTTAGAAGAATCAGTAAAAGAGAATTCCTTAGGAATGTTTTTATTGGAATTAAAGTTTACAAAACATGTTCTGTGATAACATACTTCTATTGAAACAAGGTCAGCTACATAACATATTCTACCTTTAATAGTGAATACCCAGTCAGACGTTCTCACAAACTTTTAACACTCTAGTTTCTACATAAGAAACATCAACACCTCTTTTCTTTTTATCAGATGTTGCTCCAGAACCGCAAAAACGTCAATATTCCTTAAAGTTAAACACACACAAAGAACGAATTGCACGGGATGGCATTTCATCATGGGCGGACCTGTTTTTATGGCCAATCTCTATGTATTTGGGGTCGATCCAATGCTGTCTGCATTTTTTGTTAAGACGTTGACTAATCTGAATTATGATCTTCTCTCCATGTTGTTCAGAAGCTCTGTTAATGAAATCGATTACCTTCTGGCTGACTATGAATGTTTCTTCATTACTGGACAGTTCATTATTGCAAATAGCACACTTGTCAGCATCCATAATTATCGGCACTTCACTTTGGCCAACATGAAATTAGAATATAACAGAATATTAAGCTCCTACAGTAATATATCAAAAGAGACAACAATAAGATATAAGAAGTTATAATTGTATTTAATTTTATGAAAACTGTTGGTTTTATCCAATATCACATTGCTACATTTGTTATTTTTTAAGATGAATTTATAGTAATCGAGTTGAGGGTGAGAAGGCTAGAATCAGGTGCAATCTTTAAAAATGACGGCCATCGATCTCTTTCGGCAATGTTATTTGTGGTAAACTTTTTTATCTGAAAAAGACTTTATTGATATCCAATATCCAAGTTAAAAACCTTTGCTAGAATATTGTTTGAGGTTCAGCAAAAATAGCAGTTAAATTGACTATAAAGCAAATTCACAATCCACCCTTGAAAAATGCGTTATTTTTCGAACGTCATTAAAAAGTTTACTTTATCGGAAACGGTTCGAATAAATTTCAAGATGAAAAAATAATCTAAATTTGCTTAATTTCTGTGTGTGTTCAGTAATGTTAATATATTGATGGTTGGTACATAAATAGTATGCTGTTAAAATGCGAAACGAACGTAAAAAAGACAGAATATAAGATTTTAAAATTAACTGTAAATATTTTGAAACCGTTATTCTAATATCCTGTAAAAGTAAGTTCAGTGATTATTTCGTTTGAAAATATGCAGTAGATAACAGAGACATGGCGTAAAAAAAGTAATAACAAACGTAGGTCCTGGCATTATTATGCCGTGAACAATTAGTTACCAGTTGGCGATAGGAGTAAATGTTAAGAAGTGATAAAAAGTGGAAGCCTTTCATCTATTTGTTTTATTTCATTTATTCATATTTATTAAAAGATGTTTTTGAGAAACAACAAAGTTGAAGAAAATATTAGAAAGTTTTAAAGACGTTTTAAATGAACGCACAATTTCTGAAAGACGAATAAGAACTAAGACTTATTAGATTTCAGAACAGATTAACATATGCGTGTTTCTGTTATAAAGTCTGATTGTATACAGGAAAGTCGACTTTACATTATTATTATTATTATTATTATTGTTGTTGTTGTTATTGTTATTATTATTATTATTATTTATTATTATTATTATTATTATTATTATTATTGTTATTATTATTGTTATTATTATTATTATTATTATTATTGTTATTATTATTTTTATTATTATTATTATTATTATTATTATTGTTATTATTATTGTTATTATTGTTATTCTTCTTATTATTATTATTATCATTATTGTTATTATTGTTATTATGATTATTATTATTGTTATTATCATCATTATTATTATTATTATTATTATTGTTATTATTATTATTGTTATTGTTATTGTTATTGTTATTATTATTATTATTGTTATTGTTATTATTATTATTGTTATTATTATTATTGTTATTATTATTGTTATTATTATTGTTATTATTATTATTCTTATTATTATAGTTATTATTATTGTTATTATTATTGTTATTATCATCATTATTATTATTATTATTATTATCGTTGTTGTTATTATTATTGTTATTATTATTATTATTATTGTTATTGTTGTTATTATTGTTGTTATTATTGTTGTTATTATTATTATTGTTATTATTATTATTGTTGTTGTTATTATTGTTGTTATTATTGTATACATATGTCTTAATATATTCATGTTTATATACTCATTGCTTATTATGTTAGTATTCCCGTGTTATCTAAATACGAGGTATTGTTTTTAACTATATTTACATTTCACTAAAATGAAAATCCAATTTCTTTTAACAACACTAGAATTTCCGTTCTCTCTATTATTATTATTATTATTATTATTATTATTATTATTATTATTATTATTATTATTATTATTATTATTTCTTAGTGTCTTCCATCCAGAAGACACCGTTTCCCTCACTAGGTGTACACATTCGGTCCAGGTATATCAGCCTAAGAGTGTGTCTACGATTTTCCACACTAGGCATACCCAGACCGTCTTCAGACGAATGCAGGTAACAGACCTCCCGGCTTACCATGTCTTGCTTTCCGAGCCATAAGAACGCGAAAAGAGCACGCACCAGATCAACTAGTGAGGCCTCCGGTAGTGGGAGTACTGATAGACTGTATAGGAGTAGAGGGTAGTTATGAGAATTGCATATCTCCGCCCGACCCTTCAATGAAAGGTTTCTCAAGGTTCACAAATGAGATGTGACCTTGACCGCTTCCAATACTTCCGACCAATTTTTCTCCAGCTGGAGGTCGGGGCCAAACCAGACCCCGAGTAGCTTGCAGGGCCCATCAATCCAGCCAAAGGGTCCGTGAAGGGGCATACCCCTCCAGGCACCAATACGTAAGCCAATAGACTTAACGTAGTTGATTATGGCCCCTGTGACCTTAGCATACTGACTTGTTTCTATGTCGACGACTCTAATCTCGGCACTGCTCGTTACAAGCACAGTCACGTCGTCGGCATAGGCGGTATACTTTACCGAGGTAAAGCCACTGGGCAAAGTAATCCCGCGAAGGACCGGATTTACCCGAAGCTAGCGTAAATATTGCTCAAACGCCAGCACATATAACATTGGTGATAACGGACAACCTTGACGGATGGATCTTGTTTGCATGAAGGGCTTCGAACTCAACCCATTCACTTCCACCATAGCACCGGGGTTAGTATACAAGAGGCGAATCCAAGAACGAAACTGAGGACCAAACCCAGCCGAGTGAAGAACAGCCTCTAGGTATCGATGGTCTACTCTGTAGAATGCTTTGGACTGATCTAAATTGATCAGCGCGGCTTCTGTGTCGACTTTTTCTACGATCAAGTGTATCGTGTGCAAATTATCTGGAATCGTCCGGCCCTTAACAGAACAAGTCTGTTCGGGACTTATTAGACGGTTTGCTAAGATATTGGCCAAAATCTTTAACTCTGTGTTTAACATCGTTAAGGGCCGGAAATTACCTATCCCATCCCTTCCATTTTTATCTTCGCGCAGCAATTTAATGATCCCCCTGGTAAAGTACTAAGGTATGCACCCGTTCCTAAACTAGGAGTTAAAAAGTACGGCCAGCAAAGGAATAAAAATGGGCGACAGCCTCAAATACACCTCGTAGGGCAGACCATCAATCCCGGGGGTCCTGTCTAGCCCGACCTGCTTCAAGGCCTCAAGGACTTCTTCCTCTTTTATGCTACCTTCACACCTAGCCGCTTCGGTTGCCTCAAAGCGAAAAAAGTCGGCTAAATAGGTGTCAAACTGTTCAATAGTCGGACCAGGCTTCTTGGTAAAAAGTCCCTGAAATTGAGTCCGAAACCCCTCCAATATTCCTTCGTTAGATGTTACGGTTCGTCCGTCCGGCAATGTGACACTGGCGATGTGTCGATCAGCAGGACGTCGAAACTCCTCCGCACGCAGTGACGCGGCTAAATGTGCACAAAAGTGAAAACAAGGCCATTTTACTTTGTTTAGTCAGACATGTATTATAGCTAGAATGGAAGGTGAAACATGCACATAGAATAACAGACAGATAGAAGGCTCGCGCATTAAGATAGAGAGAATAGAGAGGCATGCATACACACATGCATCTCCATTAATAAAATAAATGTGCCAGAAGGTGAATTGAAAACATTATGTTGAAATTGATCGATATTTTCAATTTATAAATAACTGCGTCCACATATATTTATTATTTTTATTTTCATACCTGCCAAATTACTAATCAATTTCATAGCCATTCAATTCTTTACTGTCCTCCTTTACTTGCCAAAACCTCTCAGATATCGTCCGTTTCTCCTTTTTTTCGTGTGTTATATGTTTACTAGCAGGAAGACCCGACGTTGCCCGGATTTAAATGAGTACTAAGTTCTGTTACAGTATGCTCATAATACCA
Organism: Euprymna scolopes; assembly: GCF_053919585.1. NCBI lineage: Eukaryota > Metazoa > Mollusca > Cephalopoda > Sepiida > Sepiolidae > Euprymna > Euprymna scolopes. The sequence continues at coordinate 86,185,675 of NC_136511.1, read as the reverse complement.
GATTGCTTCCGCCTCCATTAGTTTTGCTGTTATTATTTATGTATTTTCTGATAAATTTAAAACATTATCTTTCATCTAGCAATTAATGATATAGATATACAATTTTCAATTATTTTTTAAGTGCAACAGAATGTACATTACATAAAATAAATCCAAGGTAATTTTTTTATTCAATTTAAATTAAATTTTTATACCTTACTTTGTCAAATTTATAAAAATGCACTTTGAAGATAAATAAATTTCAAATTGAATCTTGTACCTTTATTTTTAAAGCCTATAGTAAAAACATTTTGTTTAACAATTTTCATGCCTGGGATGAAATGCTTTTCTAACTTTATATGTGTGTGTGTGTGTGTGTATGTGTGTGTGTGTGTATGTGTGTGTGTGTGTTTACCATTGAAATAAAAGATTTCAATTTTGTATTCAAATGCAAACATAACGCATATAGATGCAACACAAAATTCTCTAAGATAACTCCACAGATCTATAAATATTTTATAATATACTGCTTCACCAAGAACAGACACATATTTTATGCTCATTTTTAAAAAAGTTTCAACTTTATTCACAATATATGCATACAAGAGTTTCAGTCCATTATTGATATTTTTATATATAGCAGTTCTCTACATATGTTGTTTTTATTATCCTTATACCAGTAGGGGTACTCCCCAGCACAAAATATGCACCAAGAAACAAAAAATAACTACAGTCACATCAACATGCCGAGAGTCTTTCTCACCAACCGTCCGATACTGTTTTTTGTGTTTTTTGTGGGGTTTTTTGTGGGGGATTTTGGGAAAGTTTTTTGTGTTTTTTTTATATACTACGTGCCATGCAGATATATTATCCAGATTCTCCGCATTAATGGTGTAGGATCTTGATGGTAAAATTATTTTAAAATGCACTAACCTTTGATGTTAATTTTTTTATGTCATAGTCGTTCGGGCGTTACATTATTTGTTCCTATATCTTTTCATGTTTTCTCATAACAAGAGAGAGGGGGAGATGGGGATGGGGAGAATAAAGCATCTGCGATGTGAGGTTCAATCCAAATGAGAAAATTCAGTCTAATACTAAATTGTACAGTTATAAATATATATCAGACGTCAGTGCAAATATTTAATTATTATTATTATTGTTACTCACTGGGAGTTTTCCGCCGGAATGACGAAATACACAATCTGGCAAGACTTTTCCTTCTTGCTACCTATTATAACATCCAGTCTTCTCACTTGTATGGGTTTATCTGTTTGTACGTTTATGTCCTATAAGTTTTTATTATCTTCGTTTCCAAGTACCGTTGCCGGTTCGTGCATGGACGATTTGTCTGGATGTTCAAGATGCATATTATTTGTGTTATCTTAACTTTCTTCATCTCCCATATCCCTTTGAGCTCTCTGGCCATTTCTGTGTATTTGCTCCGCTTCATTGTCTCCTTGATCTTCACTTTGTGACTGCTAGGACGGCAAAATCTACAATCTGGTAGGACATTTCCTTTTTTTGATTATTATGACATCAGGTATTCTTGCTTGAATGGGTTTATCTTTTTATATATCCATGTTCCATGGAATTTTATGGCGTTTGCTTTTAAGTATGCTGCCGGTTTGTGTTTGTACTATTTGTCAGTGTTTTCATAGTTCCAAGTGTACCGCCTTCCCCACTTGATTGTGTCTATTATTATATTTTTGGGGGCTAGTTTGCTACATTTTATTATTATTTGGTTTATTGTTTTGTCTTTTTGTCCACAGAGTTTGCATTTAGCGTTTTCTTAAGTCTTGTCGAACCTTGCTTTGATGTGGTTTGTTCTAATAGCGTTATCTTGTGTGGCTGTCATGAGGGATTCAGTTTCTCTGTTTATGTTTCCTTTTTGTAGCCATGTCTAAGTGCTTTCATCTTTTGTTATCCTCATGAATCGTTCATGTAGCTGTTTCTCTTCCCATTTTTCTTTTCTCGTTTTACCCCCAGACTCTCTTCTTTTTCTGCCTTGTTTGTTCTTTCTCTGTCTCTTGCTTCGGTGATTATTCTTTCAGTGTTCTGCATTATGTATTTTTCTAATTCTTTTCTTCGTGTCATTTACGCAGTCTTCTGTACATACCAGTCCTCTTCCTCCGTTTCACCTTTTCACGTGGAGTCGGTTAGTATAATTCTTTGGGTGTAGTGCATTGTGTATGGTCATGAGTTTTCTGGTCTTCTGGCCAAGTTGCCTCAGTTCTTTTATGGTCCACCCTATAGATGGTCCAAAGTATCTTACTAGTGACACTGCCCATGCTTTTATACCTTTTATTAGGTTTCTACTACATAGTTTGGTTTCGAGAAGTTTTCTTGTATTTCATATGTATTCCTTTCCAATTTTCTCTTTCGTTGCTATTGCTTTAACAGTGTCTGCTTCAAGGACTCCCAGATATTTGAAGTTGTCATGTTCACCTATTGCCCTAAATCCCCTTGGTTGGGTGGTTTCATGCCTTCCGTTGCCTTCAGTTTTCCTCTTCTCATGATCAGCAGTGCGGATCACCTGGCTGAAGATTCTAGTTTTGTTTATCAGTATCTCTACTTTCATTCTTGGTTTTGCGAACAGTTTCAGGTAGTCCATGCACATTAGGTAGTTTATCCTTTCATCTGTATTAGTGAATTTGTATCCATCTTGGCACTTTCGTGGTGTGTTATTAAGGGGTATCATGGTTATGATGAATAATAGTGGTCATAGGGAATAACCTTGAAAGATACCTCTTTGTATTTTAATCTCAGTTATGTATTATCCATCAGCTGTCAGTTCAAGTCTCCATGTTCGCATCGCATTTTCAATCAAATTGATAATCGTGCCTGGTATTTTGCACATTCTCAGACATTCTATTATCCATACTTGAGGGATCCTGCCATATGCTTTTTTATAGTCGATCCATGCGATGGGTATGTTCTTTTTTATTTTTTACTTCCTTAGGGATCTTTTGCTTATGTATACAAGGTCATGTGTTCCTCTTTTCTATTTTTGGAATCCTTTCTGTTCCTCGGGGAGTAGTCCGCCATTATGAAGGGAATGGTAAATTTATTCCCTCAGTTGTACTCTTAGTATTTTCCATATTGTAGGTAAACATGTTATAGGCCTATAATTGATGGAGTGGTTCCTTTTGTTGTGTCTTCTTGTTCTTAGTATTATTATTATTATTATTATTATTATTATTATTATTATTATTATTATTATTACTATTATTATTATTATTATTATTATATAGTACAGTATTTTATTGTATTGCTCTTTGTCATTCATTCGCATTCACTTTTTACGTCTTTAGATAGTTTTAAATATTTCAATTTCGTTTTTATCAGTTCCACGAAATTCAAATGCTTAGATTTCCACTACAATATATATACCAACCTTGTGTCCAGCGATCGTGACGAAACACGTGACACAACATTATACGTAAGATAATCTAACTAAATATACCATTTAATAATTTAGTTACATATCACATAACACCATATTCAGAACCATTACGGAAGTACTGAAAAAAAAAACATAATCTCGCGTGCACCCTATTTACTATAATAACCCAGGAACATTTTCTAAAATTAAAAAAGTAATTATTAATAATTAGCTAGTTTATCTAACACATGCGTATAGTCGGTCGCCATAAATATTCAACATTAAGGAGCATGCACTATACCTTTTGACGGCTTTATTTTATTTACTCATTAAAGCGTTCAACCAGGGTCTACAAATAAATATAAATCTGACCCCATAAAACCTTTAGTCTACTTTCGATATATAGATGACACATTTTGCCTTTTAAATGAAGAAACAAAATTAATTTACTCGTTCTACTTACTGAATAGCATCCGTGTTAAAGTATAAACTTATGGTGAGAGTGTAACTCTACTTTAGCTTGCCGTGATGTTTGTTTGAGTAACAAAAATTTCATCGTGTTATTTTATATCAATATATCGCAAAACTACGTTTACAATATTGTATGCACGCTGGGATTCGTTTTGCCCTACACAACGAAAGATTAATTTCATTTGGACCCTAACACATTGTGCCTTTATGATTTATTCAAAAGAAAAATTAAATGAAAAACACGAATACTTTATCCAGTAATGGGTGCCCTCTCAACGTGATTAGGTCAGTCATTAAAAGGAAATTAAATTAATTTTCCAAAATAAAAACTAATACGGCGACTAAATATTCAATTTATATTCGTTTACCGTGGTTAGGCTCAGTAAATGAAGAATTCGCAGAGCAAATCAACTTAACAGTAGAAAAACGCTATTTTGCTTCCAACGTACGTGTTGTTTTCTTTAAGACGCCGAAGCCTTGAAAAACAAATTAAAAGAAAACTTTTTTTCTGTTCTAGGCTAAGAAAAGCCAAACATAAGGCGCAAAAGTAGCTCTCCAATACCAAAAAACAACGCCTAACCACAAACCAAGAAACCAAAAACAGGCGGGGTACTCTAGCTCCAAAGTGATGACACTTTCGCGGGTCGACTTAGTCGTAAGTGACTATACGACTGCGGGCGATTTTTAACTGGATACGAAAAGTCCAATTATGCCGCAACAGGTACCAGTCGCAACACTATTTTTCTCGCTATTGGAACATTATTTATCGACAGTCAACATCAGTCAAGGGTATCACGTGCTGCAAATTAATAGTACCTAAACGGTTTTTCCACAATATGGAAGAACTGCCTAACCGTTTTATATGGTGTCTTTAAAATAGACTATTGAAACCATCTATGACACATTAATATTAAAAGGAATACTGATACATCTTTAAGGAGTAATAAACTTGGTAGGGAAGTGTTGTGGCGGACTACCTGTGTTATTTAAGAATAAAGTGGTCCATACACAATAAATACCGGAAGACAAAGTCGTATGGCGGGAGTCGATATCCGGCGGAGCTGTTCATCAGCTAGATGCTCATTTTTTTAATGTTCTTTTCAATACATTTTGTTACTCATTGCTATGACTCTTAAACAGGGCCATAGCAATGGTGCATCCATCAGTCAAGTTGAGGTTGTCATTTTGGGATATCGACGACGGACTACTCACCAAATAGCCCAAGAGGCCAAAGTTGGTACAGGATCTGTGGAAAGTACCATTCATGACCATTTGCATACGCATAAGGTGTCTGCTAGATGGATTCTCAAGTTGCTGACATTTTCTAGTGGCGAAAACGAGTCGAATGCTCGTTTGTGTCAAGAACATGGGTTAAAGTGTTTCAAAATACTAATTACATAGGATAAAACCTGGGTTATTATTTTGAGTCAGAATTAGACCCCATTCAATGCAGTGTAAGCATTTGGATTCAATAATTCCAAAACAGCCCTCCGCTGGCAAGGTTATATTCACAATCTTTTTTGACTAGAATGTAGTGATGATTTCCTAGTAAGGGTTACTACAATTATAGAAACTGATTACGCTCACTTTTAAGAAAATTAAGAGAAGGTATCAAACTTTGAGGCGAGGCAAAATCGGCAAAAGTATCCTCTTCCTGCAGTACAATATTCCGATCCACACACAGTGCATGTCGCCAGATCCGAAGTAGATGTGTATATATAAGTTGTGTATATATAAGATGTGTATATATAAGATGTGTATATATCTACATATAAGACATATCCTAAATATCAATTGGCGGGATTGGGTGAGTGTTGTGATTCTGAAGAGATCTAGCATCGAAGTATTGCTGTTGAAATGCGGCCAGTGTGTGTAGTGGTTATCTTATTAGACCATGTGATTGTCTAAAAACTCGCGTATCTATTAGGATCAACAACCACAAAACCCCAATAAGAGTAGACATGGGTTTACTTTCGGTAGCCTTGCTTTCCTTGAGTTCATCATTTTGTTCCCACATTCCATGGTAAATGTTTTTGACAAAAATGAAATAATTGTTCTTTGTTAAGGCGGCTGTTATTTTTAGTAATTTTGAAATTTTTCAATTCTCATGTAACATTCATTATCATTTAATTGTCAATCTACCCAGTTCATTGGTCTTATTATCAAGTGGTTTTGTAAGTGATGAATTACTAGTAAATAAGGCTAATACCATATCAAATTTTCTCTAAGATCATCCAGAATTTCTGTCGTCAATCGAGGAAAACTGCCTGGACATAGACACATCTATTATTTGAATTCCTTTATAGAAATCACATAAATTTCAAAAGAAACCTGTGTTAGGAGGATATCGATATCAAAGACCCTTTCCTGAGACTAACATTGAATTTCTTTGAGATATATAGATATCTGAGTGTTCATTTAAGGTTTTCGCTATTTTCCAAACATTGAGTTAATAAAGCAGTGAAGAATATTAATTTTCCTATTTAATTTAACTAATGTATAGCTTAAATTTCTTGCTTAGTTTTGCTGGATTCCAGGACCAGATTTTATCTGATCTCGTGGAATATCCAACTTAGTGCTGTTACTTGGAGTAGCATAACGAGGAGAAGGTGCATTATTCGTCGTATAAGCCAGTGCATATCCATGCCGAGATCATTTTTGTCTTCGAATACTGTGTTATTCTGAATATTTGATCACAGTTTATTTGTAGGGTGAAGCATCCTCATATCCGGTTAATCTAATAAACTCTAGTCTATTTTCCGGAACAATTGCCAAAAGACCTGAATTTTGGCTTTTTTTTTCGAACATTCCTTAAAATCAGAATCAGAAAAATGCGGCATGTTTAGCTCCCATTTTTGCGCTTCCCCCGAAAATTATATGGAAAATTTTTAGAAAAATTTTCCTGATTAAATTTATTCAAGTTTGTAGGAGATTCAATGCGCTAATTTAAGTTTTTAGTCTATTGCCTTTCTGAGACACTGTTAGTGAAAAATGGCTTTAAATTCTTGGAAAATTATGTAAAACTTTCCAAGCCTAATTTTTCCGAAATGCAAAATCTCATAAAAATTAAACAACTCCGGTAAAATAAGCTAAAAAATTTTATGAAATTTATTTATTGTTGATAAGTATCAATGATAAAAATGTTTAAGTCCGAGATTTTGTCATGAGTGGAAGACAGTTGAAAGTCTCCCATATTATGTGGATTGTCGTTTCGATGACGTTCACTCTAGTCAAGTTGCATTGGTTTCTTCCCTACTCTGCGGCAGGTTTTGAACCATGGCGGCCGACGTACCCTGATCGTGATCAAAGATGCAAGAGATAGTTCACCAAATGCAATTCCAGAATTCTATACTGACTTGTAAACCTGAGAGCTCAGCCAACTCCTTCTTTGTGGTTGTTATGACTATGATTTCAATAAATCTTCATTGTGTAGCTTTTAAAATATTAAGATTTTTTCAAAACGACTTCAAAAGTGGAGAGAGAAAAGAGAATTAAAAAAGAAAGATGACAAAAGATAAAAATAAGAGAAGAAAGAAAAGAGAAAGAAATATAAACAAAATTATAAGAAAATTGAAATAAAGCGAAGAGAGAATTAGAAAAATAGAAAAGTGTGAGAATGAACGAGGGGTAGAAAGATAATAGAATAAGAAAGAGTAAAATAAAAAGAAAGTCACTGAATCAGAAAAATAGAGGTTAAGTAGAAGAAAGAGACGAGTAGAGAGATAAAGATAAAAACGATAAAGGTATAAAATTAGAAAATTAAATGGAGAGAGGGAGAAAGAAAATGAAAAGTGAAACAGAGAACGAGAGAAGAGATAAGAAGAGAGAAAGAGAGAGAAACCAAATTGCAAACAAAAGTGAAAGAGATAAAGAGAAATATGGAAGGAAGGGAAAAAGAAAAAAGAAGGAAGGAAAAGAAAGAATGGGGAAAAAATCCGTAAACAACCAACTGTGAAGATGCATTTTTGTTTCCTTTTATCTAACAAAGAATCATTTGCAACAAGTTTAAAATATGATAAAGAAAAACGTCACGCAAACAGAAGCCAATGATCACGAAATGTAGCAACAAAATTTCTATAGTAATAAAATTGCGTAACCACTTCCCGTTTGTCCATAAATGCATGATTTAAAAACACTTTTAGGCAAAAAATACCACTCAAACTAACAAAGAATAACAAGGATAGTAGTTTTAACAAATACTATTAGGAAAACTAGATAGGATCTTAACCAAAATATTTAGAACAGTACTGTCTATATAATTTAATGAAATATGCTTAAAGGAAAGAATACTGCATATACTTGGTTATATTTTGGAAAAAAAGAATTCCAGTAAAGTGCTCTATTAAAAGGGAAAAAATTCGAAATAAGAGAGTAATATTTATACTTTTATTTTCAGAAAGTTTAGTTTCAAACCTGATAATAGGAAACCGTTTTAGGTTCTCATATCAAGCGCTCTGCAACGGATCTATCTTATCTGTTTATAATCGATATTCACTATTATGAGGTTTGAAACTGACGGTGCCGATGACTTATCTAACATTTCTGAAAATAAAATATAAATATATGTACAGTATTATAAAATATAAATAATCAATTTTTATATCTACATACACTAGTGTTTCGTGCTTTCGCAATCACCAGTGCAAGAAGTGACGATTGTAGAAGGATTCGAGCACCGCAACGAAGTCACCCTTGACCCCGTCTGACAGAGAACCTAACCCCTTGGCCACTGCCCAGAGAATGAAAAGAAATTTAAACGTTTATAAAGCACAACGTTATTAAGACGATCTATAGCTTTTTTTTTTAATTACACAGTTATCACATTTAAGAAATTACTTCTTTAATGGGCGAAATGGTTATAAATTATAAATAATCAATATATATATATATATATATATATATATATATATATATATATATATATATATATATAGTAATTTATAAAATATATATGGCAATTAAGCTACACTGAATATTCGGCGTTTCATCCACTCTAGAATTCGTCAGGCATGCCTGACGAATCCAAGAGTGGATGAAACGCCGAATATTCAGTGTAGCTTAATCGCCATATATATTTTATAAATTACTAACTAGCTCTACCTACGTATTGAGCACTTTTGAAGTAAATACTTAAAGTCTACGCATAAATCTATACTTTCGTATATTAATTCTATGTGAGTAAATGAAGTAGTTATATATATATATATATATATATATATATATATATATATATATATATATATATATATATATTAGCATAGAAACTCGGCCAGGACTGAAATATGATCAACGAAGGTTTCACACTCCCATACTTTTATTGCTATCGAAATCAGTGAAATCATCTATTTTCCGATCAAATCGATTGATTGCCTAATCTATTTGGGAGCCATCGCTGTGCGGCGAGACGAAACTTCACATGCCTCCCCGCAATGACTTAGTTCACAACACATTGTAGTCTACATTGTACTGTAGAGAACCTACTGTGGATTTTATAAAAAAAAAAAAAATGATATATAATGTCATGAAAAAAAGTTAAAATGAAAACGTCAAGTATCATTAATATGATTGTGCTCTAAACAGAAACATTCATTTCGAACACGCGTCTGTCATATTAAAGAGCCTGCTGTTGCTTTTATATGTCTAGCCTTTCGGCTTGTAAGGTAATAAATCTTCTCAAATACACTTGTGATGTTAGGCTGTGTTAGATGTTAACTTTGGTTAAAAGCACCTATTCATCATCGGATTGTTTCGGTTATCGATTATCGATACATATCGAATTAATTCCGATAAAACCAACCTATCTAAGAACACTGCCAGGCACATAAAGTACCTTCGTGTTTCGTGTTAAATTTCATAAAAATCGGCCCAGCCGTTTTGGAGTCCATAGGAAACGAACTTACAGACGCACAATTTATATATATATATATATATATATATATATATATATATATATATATATATATATATATATATATGTATATATATATATATATATAATAGTAGAGACGGAGAAGAGATAATGCAGTTTTATATTTTTTAATTTCAATCTATGAATTTTCTGCACACAACTACTCACAGTCAATCGGCAAAAAATAAAAAAAATAAAAACAACTTCAACCCAACCACTTATGCATGTTTCATTAAAACAGCAGGGATAATTCTTGTTTGTTTCTCTTGGGATCCGTTTCTCCATTTGGCGGGCCAATGTTCGAACTTTCTGTTTGAGTGTAAAAAGAAATTTGTTAAATCGAAAACGTTCCCGACGATGGCAAATTTCTTTTTACACTCGAACAGAACGTTCGAATGTTGGCCTGCCAAATGGAAAAAAACGATCGCAAGAGAAACTAACAGGAATTATCCTTTCTGTTTAATGAAACATACATAAGAGAACAAAATGCTGGCTAAATATATATATATATATATATATATATATATATATATATATATATATATATATATATAGAGAGAGAGAGAGAGAGAGAGAGAGAGAGAGAGAATAAATGACAAAAAGTTATATTCCAAAATTCATGATGTTGACCATCTTATAATTTATTCCTTTAAATCAGTTGACTTATACAATTCTTGACAGTATCTGTTTCGTAGCGCAAAATCAATCACTTAATTATTATATCAATTAGTGAATCTATTATGCCCTCAACTCATCAGAACAAATAGCAACAATCAATCCGTCATACAGAACAATATTGAAGTCTACACTCCAAAATGCCCGAGATTTACTTTGAAATTAACCCCACGATAAGACTAACTTCTCCTTGTATTTCAGACATTAGTAAAAATATTCTCGATAGAATATTGCCAATGATTAAATCTAAAGTATCTCATAATCTATGGTCTTCATCGAAGTTTTGAATTGGTTTGATACATTGCCTGAATGCAATAACAGTAATTTTATAATGTTTGACATTGACTCATATTACCCATCTATTTCTCCTAAATTGTTAGATTTGGCATTAGAATTTGCGAAATCTGAAACTAACCTTATTAAATTGAAAATTAACATAGTTAAATTAGTCAGAAGAACTCTAATTAAATATAATAATAAATATTGGACTAGGAAAAATAGAGAATATAACGTTGATGTTACTATGGGTCCCCCAGACTCTGCACAGGTAACTGATCTGGTTGTCCTCTATATTTTGAAGGAGTTCGGAAAAAAGGAACCAAATATAAACGGGGTTTGTATAGAGATGATGTACTATTTTTCATTAACTCTGGGAGTAGAAATTTAGAAAGGATTAATCAAAGGGTATATACTTTCTTTAAAGATATTGACTTAACGATAACTATAGATAAAATCATAAAGTTGTTAATTTCCTAGATGTCATTCTGAATCTAATAAACAACACGTATGAACCTTATCATAAACCTAATCAAACTTTATACTATATTGATTATAAATCAAATCACCCAATATCAACGAAAAAAGCAATTATACCTAGTATATCAAAAAGAATTTCCAAATTATCCCAAAATGAGGATATTTTTAATAACAAGAAAACATGTTACAACGAAGCATAAGCCAGATCTTGATATAAAGGCGAAATAAAATATATTAACAATGTAAATAAAACATCAGAGGAAGGAAACATATCAAAACCTAAACCGTCACATGTTATTTCATACAATATAGCAATGGGTAAATCTAATTATACAACTAGTAGGAAAAATATTAATGGTAATAAAATAATGTTATAGACAATATCAGTAAGTCACAAATTAGCAACACTAATACCATTAAAAAGAAAAATAGACGTAGAAATTGTGTTTGGTCCAATCCTCCTTACAGTGCACACATAAAAAATAATTTACCAAAAGAATATTTTCAAATTATCGATAAAACTTCCCTATTGGAAATAGTCTAAGCAAAATTATAAACCGGAATAATGTTAAATTATCTTTTTCGACGTCGATTAATTTAGTTAAAACTATTATAAGTTCTAACAATGCAAAAATT
>NC_136511.1:86108865-86168865 GCF_053919585.1 Euprymna scolopes | reverse complement strand
TATATATATATATAGCCAGTAGAGTTTAGTTTCCTAGAAGTACATCCAATGAAACAACATCTGTCTACCAAAATAGTGCTCAATGAGTGAACAGAGCAGGTATATTAATTTTATTTTTTTTTTATATTTTTATAATGTTTGTATAAATAAAATTAATATATATATATATATATATATATATATATATATATATATATAGAGAGAGAGAGAGAGAGAGAGAGAGAGAGAGAGACAAACAAACAAATATTATTGAATAGCACGGAGTTATTCTATTTTACAATTTTCCTTTTTATCTTCTCCGATCTCCGAATAGTCTTTTTTGTGTTTTTCTCGAAATTGTACTATTCGGAGATTGGATTAGATAAAAAGGAAAATTGTAAAACAGAATAACTCCATGTTATTCAATAATATTTTTCTAAATGAGAAGATGCTGCCTAAATATACACAATATATATTCATATATATATATATATATATATATATATATATATATATATATATATATATATATATATATATATATATTATAAATATTGATAGAGAGAGAGAGAAAGAGATTAAATGTAGATTAAATGGGAAGTAAATGAACTTAATGAATTAGTATAGTTCATTTACAAGTTCAAATAAATCAAGTCAAAAAAGTTAGGATGGCGTACGATTGTTTCAGAGACAGTATCGTGTTTATTTAGATATATTGCCAATAGCACAATGAAAATGGGAGTATGGTGACACTAAAATTGTGATGAATATAAACTATTAATCGGAATTAAATTTAACGCCGGCTCTATTGGTAACTGGAAAAAACAATCATGGCCGATTAACAATTATTTATATTATCAAGTTTATGTGTGGATTAAAAATTTCCAAAAGAATGTGATTATTTTAACAATGAAAATATTAAAGTGCAACAGTAAAATGAAATAATAAATGAAAATTGAAATTGTTTTATATTTATTGTAAAGGTTTTTAGCTGAAGTCCATCTAGATTTGAAAACGGGGGTGGGTCCATGTTATTATTGTAGAATTTAAACCCATACCTGTACACACGCATACATGCAATATATATATATATATATATATATATATATATATATATATATATATATATATATATACAGTGTATCACAAAAGTGAGTACGCCCCACCCATGTATTCAAATATTTAAGTATATCTCTTCATGAGACAACACTGAAAAAATGTTTTGTAACACAATGAAAAGTAGACTGTCTGCCGCATATATAACAGAGTTCATTTATTTCCTCCTCAAAATAACTAAAAATATAGCCATCAAAAGCTAAATCCCTGGCAACAAAAGTGAGTACACCCTTTACGAAAAGTTGTCAATATTAACATACAACATGTCAACTCTCAATATTTTGTGTGCCCACCGTTATTATCCAAAACTGTCTTTACTCTCCTGGGCATGGTGTTTACCGGAGCTTCATATATAGCCACTGGAATGCTCTTCCACTCTTCAATTACGACATCGCGGGCTGGCGGATATTTGAGACTTTGCGCAACTCCACTTTCTGCTTGAGGATGCCCCAAAGATGTTCTATTGGGTTCAAGTCTGGAGACATACTTGGCCAGTCCATCACATTTACCTTCAGCTTCTTCAGTAAAGCAGCGGTTGTCTTGAATGTGTGTTTTGGTTCATTCTCATGCTGGAATACTGCTCTGCGACCCAGTTTCTGGAAGGAAGGGATCATGCTCTGCTGCAGTATTTGACAGTACATGTTGGAGTTCATGTTTCTCTCAATGAAATGTAAGTCTCCAATACCTGCAGTACTCATGCAGCCTCAGACCATGACATTCCCACCACCATGCTTGACTGTAGGCATGACACACTTATCTTTGTACTCCTCACCTGGAAGCCGCCACACATGCTTAAGGCCATTAGAACTAAACAAATTAGATTTCGTCTCATCAGACCATAGGACATTGTTCCAGTAAGTATGGGCTTTTGTGACATGTCTTCAGCAAACTGTTTGTGGCCATACACACCAATTTGAGAAGTACAAAGATAAGTGTGTCATGCCTACAGTCAAGCATGGTGGTGGGAATGTCATGGTCTGCAGCTGCATATGTGCTGCAGGTATTGGAAACTTACATTTTATTGCGGGAAACATGAACTCCAACATGTACTGTCATTGTAATACACCATACACACACACACACACACACTTTATATATATATATATATATATATATATATATATATGCTAGTCAAATTAATAATAATAATAATAATAATAATAATAATAATAATAATAATAATAATAATAATAATAATAATAATAATAGTGTCCCGTCTCCAATGAATAAGTTTTAGTAATAAGAGAAAATATTTTCTTGGACGATTTGGGTCGTATAATCAGCCATGTTTGTAAGAATTGTAAATGATAGTGGCATTCATAATTAAATGATAAGAATTGTTAATATTATAGCATCAGTAATTAAACATACAGAAAAAAAACATAGGCAGAGCGATATACAGGCTTGAGCAAAAAAAAAATGGGCCAAACAAATTTTATACATTTTATCGCATTAAATGCTATATTGAACAAAGAACAATTGAACAAGGAAACTTAAACGAGACTAATAACACAGAACAATAATAAATGCTTAGGATGGAATCGCATTTTCTGTTGATTTCCTTAAAAGATCAATCCTTTTAGACATGCTCTCAACCAAAGTGGAACACTGTGAAGAGGAGATGCTTTGTACAGTTTGTCATCGTTCGAAAAAGTTCTTTAATCCAATGCACGAGATATTATAGACCAAATATTCTCGATTGTGTTTAAATCGGGGCTTTGGCCTGGACAAAATATCACATTAATTGAATTATCAGAAAACCATTTTTTGTGACTTTAGCAGTGTGTGCAGGGGCATTATCATGTTGAAAAATAATGTTCTGAGATATTCCCAGCTTCTGGATACTTGGTAACACTCCTGTTTCTAATATTCGAATATATTCCTTTACATTGATTGACTTCTCACACCTAATAAGTTCCCCAACACCTGCTGCAGTAAAAGTTCCCAATACCATTATCCCTCCATTCCGGTGTTTAACTGTCGTTTGTTTGCAACTTGGTGAAAATCTTTCTCCAGTTCTTCGATTGCACCATTCGGCAGCATCGGCAGCATCACTAACAAGACAAAATCTTGATTCATCGGATCAGAAACATTCCTGAACCAGTCTGTATCCTTCTTGCCATAATACGAAAAAAATCTCTATCATTGATGTTCTTCTTAGATAAAAATGGCTTCTTTGCACAACTTTTAGAAGAAAATCCCATTTCTTTCATTCGTCTAGATATTGTATATCTAGAAAGAGAATTCCAGTCCCTGCTTTGAATTCTTTGCTATGGTCAACATAAGTTTTCCTTCAATCCTTAAAAACAGTTAATTTAAACCTGTGGTCGTCCTTCAAAGTGAATACTCTAGGGCGACCAGATCCAGATTTCCCATTTACCAAACATTCGACTTCGAACCTTTGACCAATTCGCTTCACTACAGAAAGAGATGTTTTCACTTTTTCTTTTTTTTAAATATCAAAAATCTGCTTGTAAGTCATTTTGGACTACCTTAATCCTGCAATTCAGTTTTTATATCCTCGCCAAGATGCGGTCCTATCATATTTAGGATTAAATATTCCACTTATTATTATATGCTATAATAATAATGATCTGCAAAATAGAAATGTTCAGTTAAAATTAACAAAAATTCATGGAAAATATTGAAAAATCGATTTCTCCCTTCTTTCACTCTTGGCCCCTTTTATTTATTTATTTATTTATTTATTTTTGCTCATGAGTATATATATATATATATGTGTGTGTGTGTGTGTGTGTGTGTGTGTGTGTGTGTGTGTGTGTGTGTGTGTGTGTGTGTGTGTGATACCTTGTCTCTGAGTGTTCGGAACGGTCTCTACCAAACTACTATGTCTATTTTTGGTCTACAGATTTGAAACTTGATATATAGAGAATTCAGTCCTATTGAACTAATTTGGTTTTCTTTTTAGACAGAAAAGTAGCTGAAGTAGTTAAAACTGAAAACGTTGAACTTGGCAGGCGTACATCAATTTAAAGTGCACTAATATACATTCATACGTTTAAGTCGGATCATTTGTAAAGGTAAAGCATTGGTATGCATGTTGTCTTTATTATACTATACGCACACACATGCACACACACACACACACATGCACACACACGTATATATATATATATATATATATATATATATATATATATATATATATATATATATATAGATAGATAGATAGATAGATAGATATAGATATAGATATATAGATATATATGCAATATCAAGTTACTGTTGTTGATGCTGGTTTCAAGCATATATTAACGTCCACAAACTTTAAAATTTTATATAAGGTGTCCAAAAAGTCACTGTAGGGTTTTGAACTTTAGTAGATTCTTTATTTTTGACGATATCTTTCTGTAATTTAAACACAATCTGACTAATAAATTACGAAATTTAAAAAAATGCAAAATTCAGACTATCTTTATGAAAATTTATGAAAAGTAATGTTTTTTAAATGTTGCCCATTTTCAGCTTCGCATATTTGTGCTTTTTCCAAAACATTATTCATGATAGATTGCAGAATCTCTGGATTGCGATTTAAGTCCCTTATTTCGTTCCGCGAGCTGGCAGACTTTGAAACGTCAAACTCCAAACCGTCAAAGAATTAAAAGAAAATATCAGCAACGAAGTTTGGGAGTTAAATCGCAATCCAGAGATTCTGCAATCTATCATGAATAATGTTTTGGAAAAAGCACAAATATGCTAAGCTGAAATTAGGCAACATTATAAAACATTACTTTTCATAAATTTCCATAAAGATAGTCTGAATTTTGAAAATCGGCAACATTTAAAAGACATTATTTTTCATAAATAAAGAGTGTTTGAATTTTGCATTTTTTAATTTTCCTAATGTCTTCTCTCTCTCTCTCTCTCTCTGTGTTGTGTGTGTGTCTCTCTCTCTCTCTCTCTCTCTCTCTCTCTCTCTCTCTCTCTCTCTCTCTCTACTTTTTCTCTTTCACTCTATTTATCTATCTAATTATCTTTCTCTATCTCTTTCTTTTATATATACGTAAGTGCGTATTTTTCCTCTCCCCTCTGTTCCACCCTTTCTCATCTATCTCGTCCCTTTTTTCTATGTATCTCTCTCTCTCTCTCTCTCTCTCTCTCTCTCTCTCTCTCTCTCTCTCTCTCTTAATTATTTACTCACATTCACAGACTACAGCTACTTTTCTGATCATTCGTCTTTTATTGACGTTATTTGCCTTCCATTGCGTTATTCAATGTGCACGGTTACAAGCAGGCAAACAATAAAAATAAGAAGCAAAATAAAAATCTACAGAGTTCGTTTATAAAGCGGTTTTAATGAACGTTTGTTTCCTTAAGGTTTTTTTATATTTTAATCCCACACGTACGTGTTGAAATATTCAGCACTTTTAGGATAGAATTGCGCTTGAAAAAAATCTCCATTTTAACTGTTCTGATTCGTTGTAATTTGCAGATAACATATCATACAACCCACCTTGTGCTGATTTTCTATCTATCACTTTCAACCTCTTTCAATGTATGTTTCGTGACCCCTACTCCATTTCTCTTATTTTATTCTCTCTCTCTCTCTCCTTCTCTTTCTTTCTCTCTCTCTCTCTCTCTCTTTGATTAACTCTCAAAGTAAAGAGTGGTAATAAAGTGACTGAAATAGTTCATTATAAACATAAAGAATATTTCATCACATGCAGTAATACTATTTAATCCGTTAATAGTTGGGGTGGGGGAGAAATGAGGAGAGATAGTTAGTTAGAATCTCATTTTGGATTTTGTCTTATGTTTTATATTTAACTGTCTTTTCTTAAAGAAAGAATGTAATGTCTGGGAGGGCGGATCTCATATGAGACTGAAAAGAACCATAACTCCACCCGACAACAATTGTCGGACAGATTGTCGAGAACGTATCCGCGACTGGTATAAAGTGGTAGTAATTTAATATGCATTCATTAGTATTAAATCTATACAATATTTTTTATAATTAAATTAATTATTTTAATTTATATTTTTGTTTTGCGGCAAATCAATCTTTCTAGTTATTTAATGTAATACTGGTAAAACTTTGTTTCACGTTCTTAATAAATTGTAATATTTATTCACGAATTTTGGTTTGACTTGTTATTCATGATGCAAATTTATTTGCCAACTACCGGATGCAGTTCAGAACGGATTCTATTTCACTCGTTGATAGGACACCTGTTGGGTTATTTGATGCCGAAACGGCGCACATGTTTTGTATATGAATGGTTTGTAAAGTTATTTGTTTTGCACGCTTATATTTTTTAAAGAAATTGTCTGTAAACGATGTCAACCCATATATTTCATCTTAACAAATATTACTATTACGGGTCAGAGTGGACCTGTGACTAATAGTAAACCAATACCAAACTCCAGATCCCTCAAAGTTTTCAAATTAGTCTCGCCACAGAAAACGTTTTAATAGCATAACAGTGTAGTATTTAATGTATTCTGATTATAACTGCATAATCGACATAATCATGCAACGGTTCTCCTTAGATTACCAAAGTTAAACGACGTTGAGCCTTGTTAGTATCAGGTGGGTGATCATTTAAGACTTAAAGACGCGACATCTCATCTCCCTTGACTTGTGGGGAGCCCAAGTGAATTTGATATACTCTAGAAGTTTTCTCCTTCAATGGAAGCCTGAAAGCTCTCTCAGGGAAAATACCACATAAGATATTACCGAATATTTTTTACAAGAGATTCGCCCGAAATCCACTCGCGGATAAGGGTTCATGACAGTACGATGGTTACTAAGACAACAGCGTAGTGATCGCTAGTGATGAAAATTGGATAAAAATTGATTATTCAAGGTGTCGGCTCAACAAGAACTTGTTTACATTGGACTTAAAGACAACCATGTTGTAGTCAGTTTGAAAGCAGACCAGCGGAACAGAGTTCGACAGTCGGGCAATTCTTGAAAAGAAGTTTAGTTCATGAAACTTGCGTTTAGATTTAGGCGCGAGTGGAAAGTTGAGGAAATTATTGGTGGTAGTTGTAGCTAGCCGAATACGTTTTGCAAATGTTTGGCGAGGAGGGGTGGCATGGATTGAATCTCAGACGAGCACCTATTGTGAAAATAACGATAAAGCAAAAAAAGACTCGCAACTTTTCTACTGTCGGAAAATATTGCAGGGTGAAGAAAAAGGATTAACCTCCTAAATTGCGAAGATGGGTTAAGTCAAAGCGGGATAGAGTGCTCCGAGCGGCTCAGATACTGCAACATAATCGATTTTAGGTCGTATTTAGCTTGTATGCAGGTAGAGGATTTCGTCAGGAGTGAGATACATTCTGGAGCGGTAGAATGACGCAACAATGTTTACAGCTATATTGTCAACTGATTTGATGTAAGTTTTCCATTTCACTTTAGGAGTAAAGATCAGTCCCAGAAGCTTATCGAAGCAGGAAACTTCTTTAAAACGAGAGCCATTCATATCAACTGGGGATATGTGAGATCAGAGCGTTGGTGGTACAAAAGTTAAAAGCTTGGTTTTGGATGCGTTCAAATTAACCAGCTACTTTTTGTCCCATTACATTACGGAAGAGAGAGTATCCGAGAGAGTTTGGTCGTCGCTGGCCTTTGGATTGTTGCCAAAGCTGGTAGCATGAATTTAGTATGTTTTGGGGGAGATCACTGATGAAGATAAGGAAAAGAGTTCGGCCCAGGATAGATCTTTGAAGCGCGCCAATGTTGATACTTTGAGTTTCGAACTTCTTCCCATCAACGATTTGTATAAAACTATTTGGGAAAAAGAATTCGATGGTTGAGAAGACATTTCCAGATACTCCATAATTGAAAATTTTGTGAAGTAGATCTTCATGTCAAATCCTATCAAATGCGTTTCATATGTCAAGAGGTATTGCTATAGAGAAAAAAAACGTCGATAGTTTAAGTAAAAAGAAGTAATAACTCTAGTTGCTTAATAATAAACATGGGATCTATATGATTTTTTTTACTTCTTGACCTTTAAGCTAAGGTCACAGTGTTGTATCTTACCTACGTTAGGTGTTCAGACCAGCCGAGGTTCACTATGGCATCATCCTAGTATTTAAGAGTCTGGCCGACATAGCTTGTCTTCTTCCTAGCTGTGACAAAGGATGGTTTGACTCGATCTTCATATTACTCCATCCTAGACATGACCTCCTTCTTTGGGAGGGATGGGTCGATTTTCAAATGTCTGAGACCCCGACTTCGTTCTCAATAGTTTTTCACCTTTAAGAGAGCCATATCTTACTAAAATGAATGACCTTGTGTCACTTTACTCATGGAGCCTACTTCTCGCTCTTTTACATAAGATCAACGTGTGGTATCTGATTAGTTAGTCTACCATCCTTGCATGAATTATCTCCTCCTTTAGGACAGAATGGTTTTACTGATCACTTTAAGCGCACTTAACGAGTATTGTCGTCCAGTGTCTTTCTTTTAGGTTATCCTTATCTTGTGTCTAACTTTTTCCATGTGAGACGAAAGTACAATATTTCCAAGGCATCTTACGCCGGGACCAAGGTAAGGCAATCGACTAATCTTATGATAAAAAAGACAGGTAAAACTTAGTCTTTCTGTGTTTCCATGCCTTTGGATTGGGATCCAAATTTGGTATCATTTTTGTACTTCGTTAAAAGTAGAGAAATCCTTGTGGATCATGAATTTTTTATTTTGTGATAATCCAGAATTTTTTTTTTTTTTTATGCATACTCATCTGAAAATGATCTTAAGTCTACTTTCGTCCTTGTAAGTAAGCAAATAAATTTGAACTGTGAATTTTAATTTTTGTCCTAATTCAGAGTGACACTTTTGAGAGACCTAGATATAGCTTTATTAAAAGCTGGCGCAGTGTCTAAGTTTGTCTTTGTGGAAGGGGGTAATCAAGTCAATAGGAATAGGCAAACCTTATAATAGGTTGTCTAGGCCGAGACTTAACTAGACCGCTTTGGTGCGGTCTGATTTGCATGCATAAACGTCCTAACCTGGGTTCGAGGAACAGAAGCATACACATCTTAATTGTTGAATGTCCTCCCACTTCCCAGAGTGACACCAATATGAATTTTTGCTGCGATTAAGGGCGACAATAAAAAAAATCGTGTACTGGGGACATTATTCGTTTTATTCGTCCTTTTAATAACTTCTTAGACTTTCTTTTCTTCTTTTCTTTTTCCTTTTTTTTTTTTTTTTGTAAAGTAGTGTTCAAATCTTTAGCGAGTGAATTGTTGGCTATTCTCTTGCGGGGTGGGATAGAAAAATATTTCAGGGATCAGGTAAATGGAAAACCCTATATGATAAAACGAATTATAAATTACAAATGCACTTATGCAGCGGTGTACACAAGTAATATGTTAATTCTTACTAAAGTGTAAAAATATAAATTCACAGCATAAATTAATGATCTCGGAATATTTTATTTTAATTCTATAGGGATAATTTTTCATTAAATCGCTTTAATGGTCGAAAGTTTAAGAACCAATATAACTAATAGTACAAGCATTCAGTTTAGACCTATGGTATAGGAAATTACTACTTAACATAAAAGAATAGAGCACACTAGGTAACCAATTACGCGAATATATAAGCATTTCAATTTCTCTTATTGTCGAATGTTTAAAGCACATAGATAGGAGCTCTCAACTTGACAAATCTGTTTCAAATCTCAGCTTAAAGCGCCCAACTGTCCTAACTACGCTAAAGAGCCGTGAACCGGCGAAACACGCTATCAAGGTGTTAATATATATGTGTGCGTGTCTGTGTGTGCATGTGTGTGTAGTATGGAAATATATCTATAGCAAATAAGCTAAACAGCAAGAATGAAACATGAACGCCTCTATGTAGCTTATTTGCTATCGATATATTTTCATACTACAACTAAGGCATACTCGCGTACTGAGTATTGTTGAACAAATATATTGGAAATGTGATATCATATGCGTGTATATACATAAATAATATATTTTATATCTGTACACACGCACACACACACACACACACACACATATATATATATATATATATATATATGTATATATATACATATATATGATGCGAATAATGGAAATAGTATTCCGACGAGATCGAGAGATAATTAGTTTGTTCCTTTTTTATACATATATACGTATATGCACGAATATATGTGCACTGTTATACGCACACACACACATATATGTCAATACATATATACAGTGATGATCATATTTATTGGCACGGTAAAATAAAAGTTAAATTTTGTCTAATAAATTCTAAAAAAGGGATTAAATTAAAGAAAATAACAAAGTATATTATGTATTTTTAACTGGCCTTTCCGATGCAGCAATCGGATTTTAGAAAAAATAAATAACAAAGGAACAACAAACATAATTGCAAAAAACCCTTGTTCAAAATTATTGGCACGGCTTTGTTTTTCTTTTAGTATCAGTATAATATCAATCAATTTCCGGTTTACGTGCTTTCTGAACTTTTTTATAGCCATATTATGCTTGTTTAACGCTAATTCAGTGAATAATTTTTTTCAGATAATTTTTAGATAGCGATTTATTTAAACTATTATAAGTGACTAAATTATAATTTTCAATCGCCATGGTTAAAACTAAGGAACACAGCGAAGACGTCAGGAAGCTTGTTGTAGCATGCCATACCAATGGGGAGGGCTATGATAAGATTTCAAAGAAGCTAAACCTTCCCAAATCCACTGTTAGAGCCATAATAAACAAGTTCAAATCGCAAGGCCACGTTATGAGTTTAGAGGGTAGAGGGAGAAAAAGGATTCTTTCCCCAAGAGATGAACGGAAAATTGTTCGACAAGTAAAACAAAACCCAAGGATCTCTGTTGGGGAGATTGTTGATGAACAGAGCACCTCTGGAGTGAATGTATCTCGACATACAGTTGGTAGAGTTTTGAAGAGAGCTGGTTTAAAAGCATGTCGTCCGAGAAAGACTCCCTTATTGAAGCCTATGCACCTGAAAGCAAGGCTAGCCTTTGCAAAACGTCATATTGATAAAGATGTTGCATTCTGGAAACGTGTTCTATGGACTGACGAAACGAAAATAGAGTTATTTGGCCATAATAAAGTGTCTTATATTTACAGAAAATCTGGCGAAGCTTTCCTGCCTAAGAACACCATACCCACAGTGAAGCACGGTGGAGGCAGTTTGATGTTTTGGGGATCCTTTGCTGCCTCTGGACCAGGGCGACTTGTTAAGGTCACAGGTAGCATAAAAAAGGAAGATTATGTTAAAATATTGGATGAAAACCTGAAAGACTCTGCTAAAGAGCTCTCACTTGGTCGTCGTTGGTGGTTCATGCAAGATAACGACCCAAAGCATTCGGCTAAACTGACTACGAAATGGCTTGAGGACAATCATATTAATGTTTTGGAGTGGCCATCACAAAGCCCAGACCTTAATCCAATTGAAAATTTATGGAGAACATTAAAATTGAGGGTAATGCAAAGGAAGCCTAAGAATCTTATTCAATTGGAGGATTATTGTCAGGAAGAGTGGGCTAAAATTACTACTGAAGAGTGCAACAACTTTGTTGTAAACTATGAAAAGCGACTGAGGAAGGTAATCAAGGCCAAAGGCTATACAATTGATTATTAAATAAATCGTGCCAATAATTTTGAACAAGGGTTTTTTGCAATTATGTTTGTTGTTCCTTTGTTATTTATTTTTTCTAAAATCCGATTGCTGCATCGGAAAGGCCAGTTAAAAATACATAATATACTTTGTTATTTTCTTTAATTTAATCCCTTTTTTAGAATTTATTAGACAAAATTTAACTTTTATTTTTACCGTGCCAATAAATATGATCATCACTTTATATATATATATATATATATATATATATATATATATATATATATATATATATATATATATATATATATATAGTAAGCCTGAGGAATCCTAGAGTGGATGAAACGACGAATATTCAGTGTAGCTTAATCGCCATGTATATTTTATAAATTACTAACTAGCTCTACCTACGTATTGAGCACTTTTGAAGTAAATACTTAAAGTTTACGCATAAATCTATACTTCCGTATATTAATTTTATGTGAGTAAATGAAGTAGTTATATATATATATATATATATATATATATATATATCAATAAATCTCACACGCACATATCTATGAAAAAAATATATATATATTTCAATATATATGTATATATATATATATATCTTAATATATATATCTCAATATATATATATATATATATATATATATATATATATATATATATACACAAGCACATCTAATTGAAGACGACAGAGTTATTCTTTTTTTCGATTTTTCTAGATATCTTTTCGATTCGCCGAGAAGTGTTTTTTATTTCAATCGGCATGTTGTACAGAATAACGCCTTAAAGTTATTGTTCAGCCATATTCTATTCAGGTGCTTTCTATTAGTCCGTCCAGAAAAATCGGAAAAAAAGAATAAATCTGTTGTGTTTAATTAGATGTGCTTGAATCCTGACTTGCTTCCAATATATATATATATATATATATATATATATATATATATATATATATATATATATATATATATATATATATATATATATATATATATATATATGACTGGGTTCAAAAACAGCCTACAGAAAATGGACTCTGATTTATGAAAGTATCATAGGTTATGAAAAGGAAGGGTTGTAAAGAGACAGTTTCGAATTTGGGTGTATCAAAACCAAAGCAAAATATGATGAAAGTAAAAAAAAAAATCTGGTCACGAATAGGCTCCTATATGGTTGAATATTATAGAAAACTGATCACATATAATGATAGAAGATGTATCGAGACACAGGAATGGGTAGGTCTGATCTTACATAATGATGAATCATTAAAATTGTGGGGTCTGCGTACGCGCCTGGCCCACAAAGTATGGAAATAAAAATTATTTTAACTTAAATAGGGATAGTATAATACAATTGTGGGGTTTGAGTTCGCGCCTGGCCTCCATAGAATGGAAATAGGCACAAACTTTAATAGAGACTTTTCATATCTATCTGCGTAAGTATACTTTGATAATTATGTTTCAGTTTGAATAAATATGGTATAATAAAATTATGTGTTCGCTCGCGCCTGACCTCCACAGAATGGAAATATGTCACAAAGTTTAACAAGGTTTTTTAATATAGAATATTGTGATAAGTGTTTCAGTGTGAACAGGTATAGTATAATAAATTATGGGGTTTATCTATTTTATTTTTACTTTCATCATATTTTGCTTTGGTTTTGATACCCTCAAATTCGAAGCTATCGCTTTACAACTCTTCCTTTCCATAACCTATGATGCTTTCATAAATCAGAGTCCATTTTCTGTAGGCTATTTTTGAACTCAGTCAACGACGGGTAGTTTTGCTAGTGTGTGTTTATATATATATATATATATATATATATATATATATATATATATATATATATTGTGGTAGAGTAGGGAAAGAAGACATTATCCCTCTATCAAATCTTATTGTTATTTTTTCCAATGTGTTGACAAACTGAAATGTTGTTGTCTTGAACGTTCTTGTTTCTCTGGCATTGTCATCTTCCAGGGTAATAGTAAGAATGATGCAATAAATCCAAGTTTTTCTAAAAATGCCTACATCCAATAATTTTCACACCAAGGCATCCAACTCGTATATTAAGCCCACATTATCTTACTACTGAATATACCATACAGTTCTACCGTAATGCTTAAAACTACCCAAAAAGAGAAAGGATATAAATGTATACTCTCTCTCTTTCTTTCTTTCTCCTTCTCTCTCGCACACATATATTCACACGCATTTAGAACCCTTTTTTCTTCTCACTAACTCATGCAGCAAACAGCTCAATTAAACGTTATTCAAACACGATTTCCGAAACATGCAATCCACCTCACTCACCACAAAACACATAATCAGCAAACACAGAATACATATTACACACAGGAATATATATATATATATATATATATCTATATATATATATATATATATATATATATATATATATATATATATAACACTGTGACGTAAATGTAATAACTTTACGTTGATGAGACCCCACGTTGCTTCACCACATAAATCTACAAACATAACACGGTTATTAAGTATACTTTAAATTCATTCGTTTCACACATATTTCCTTATAACTATTGTTTTAACAAACAAAAAATCACAACTGTTAAAGTCGCACATGCCTCCAAGCTGAGACGTCTTATGGAATCCAGTCTTATTTCACGAAATAAAAACAAATTTATGCAAATACTTGATTTTTTAATTTTTCCTACATCACAGCACGAAAAATTCTTGTGAACAAAAATTGATATAAATATGACACATGATGAGATTAAAATGATACAACGTGCTCTTCTACCCCATCGTCCCTTTTATCACCCCCTTTTCGCTTTTCACACCTGATCTACTATTTTCCTCTGTTCAAGGCTGCTATGATCACCGCACCTATTCACACCTACGATATCTTTTATCCAATTCGCCAGGTTCCTACACATCTAATCAAATATCTTTTCCTCATCGCACCCTCGTCTTTCATAACTCTTCATTTTCCTCATCTCTTCGTACTTAATACTGTTTCGCCATTCTCTCACTTGGTCTGATTCTGTGAGTTTTCTGTATAATAACGCATTCTTTTTCAATAAATATTTTTCTACCACAGATTATCGTCGGATTCACGACCGAAATATTGATTAGCTTTACAGATGTGTCTGTGTTATTATTTCAACTAGGACGTTTACACACTCATTTAATATAAATATATGAGTTGAATATTAAAGAGAAGTTTGGACAATACTCCCATAGAAAAGAAACGAATATAGAGCTCTAAATATGTTTTAAAATATCAAAAGAATGCATAATATACAGAGTCGACATGACTTCAAATAAGTAGAAGTTATCTGTCCGGGTTTCACTAAAACCGAGAATCATTAAAGAAATATGTGTATTAAAATTTGTTTAAAGGAATAAATATCTGACAGAATATGTAGATATTGGTGCGAATAAGATAGCAAGTAAAGAACAAACCAAGAAATAATATTTAGATTCGATATTTGTTTTCAGTTGTGAAACTATTACGAATGTTAAACTATTAAGAATATTAAACTATTAAGAATGGGCATTTATTGGGTCTAATTAAATATACAAACATATGTAAATGATAGTGGAAAAGAGGAAAGCACATGAGGACGTAGGTTAATTAAAAGAACATAATAGAGTTTTTTTTTTGTTTTGTTTTCGATAGTTATAAAATTTTATTGAAAATATAATTTACTTCAACAGAGATTAAATATGAAAAAGCTGGACACGTACCTTTTAAGCATCGTTTTTATGAATTGAACACTGACCCCATTAATTATCTTAAAACCGATGTCAATTCTGACCTCATTTAGTTCCAGATATTAGGAAAAGAAAAGAAAAATCGGCTATGAAAATTAAAGTTTATGAGAAAAGAAACGCGGTCTTAAGAAACTTAAACTAATGATAAAAAAGATTTTTGTTCGTTTTTAATATAGACACAAAACTATTCCCTTAATTAATATAATTATTCGTAGGAGTGTTATTAGTTACATTAATAGTAGTACTCTTATTGCTAGTAGTAGTAGTAGTAGTAGTAATAGTAGTAGTAGTAGTAGTAGTAGTAGTTCGTTTCAATAATAAAAACTAGTGAATAATAGTATTTAAGAACTCAGGCGATCGCTCATCTCCCTCTCAGTACAGGCCAATAAGTATCCTGTGTGTTATGAGTAAGTTACTGGAATCCATATTAAATAATCACCCACCTCAGCAGAAATAACCTTCTTAGTGACATACAATATATTTTCCGTTCTGTTAGATCTATAGCTGATGTGCTAACGGTTATATCTCATAGGATTAGTGAATTTCTCGATAAAAGCTTCCTTTCTAGGGCAATTGCTCTTGACATATCAAAGGCCTTCGATAAAGTATGGCACAAAGGCCTACTTCACAAGATTTCCAGCTACGATATAACTGGAAATGTTTTCTCAATTATTAAATCATTTCTCTCTGATAGGCTCATAAGAGTAGTGGTTGATGGGCAGAAATCAGAGGTCCACAGTATTAATGCTGGAGTCCCTCAGGGGTCCATCCTGGACCCAACTCTCTTCCTGATCTACATTAATGATCTCCCAAAACACATACTTAAATCATTCGTTGACATCTATGCTGATGACACGACCATCTATGGCAACACATCAAAGGCCATAAATGAGCAAGTTCTCTTATTCTCTCTCCTCTGATCTTGAGTGCGTTGTACAGTGGCAGAAGAGGTGGCTGGTTACTTTTAATGCATCTAGAACCAAGCTCCTATCTTTACATCATCAACGCTCTGATCCCCATCTGACATCAATTGAATTGGATGACTCTCGTCTTGGGGAGGCTCCATGTTTTGCAAAGCTTCTGGGATTGACCTTTACTCCTGATCTGAAATGGAACACGTACATCAAGTCTGTGCCAAGGTCGCTGGAAAAATGGTGGGATCCTTCTACCGCTCCAGAAGATATCTCACTGCTGATGCAATTCTCTATCTATATAAAAGCCAAGTACGTCCAAGGATGGAGTACTGCTGCCACATTATCGAAACCATACGTAATACCAGGAGCGCTAATAGCCTCCGTTTCCCTCAATGAAGACAGTTCAGAAGCAATCCATATATAAGAATCAATTAATGACTTATTTACAGCAGGTATTGTATCGACATAAAAACGAAGTGATGTGCCGTCACACATAAAAATCATAATCTTGTTTACGTTTGTAATTAATTTCCTCTAGAAAAAAGATTGAACTGATCACATCTCATTCCATAATTACTTCGTTCGTTCCACGTTCCTGTGAAGTCGAAAGTTTTGTAAAATGACGCAGACATGCAACACACACAAACGCACGTGCCGTTATCCCGCCAAAACCTGCTTCTTCGTCTTGCAGTGTGTCAAATAACAAACGATAATTTTAACAAGTAGTAGCGTGTCAATCAAGTTAAAAGATAGCTCGGCTGGGCACGTGCAGTTCGGTTAACTTGTCTATTCATACACACACACACACACACACATACACACACGCATACACATACACACACACACACACACACATATATATATATATATATATATATATATATATATATATATATATATATTATCAAGAAAGTCCAATATTTCCCAGGATTGAATGATGATCAACGAATGTTTCACATTACCATATTTTTATTGCCATTTAAATCGGTGAAATCGCCCATTTTTCAATCAAATCAATTGATTTTCTGCTCTAGTTCGAAACACATAGCAGTGCACCAGAAGGAAGCCTCTACATGCCTCCTTGCAGTGACTTAGTCCAGAATATATTGTAGTCTGTATTGCACTATAGAAAATCTAATGTTGAT
Organism: Euprymna scolopes; assembly: GCF_053919585.1. Classification (NCBI taxonomy): domain Eukaryota; kingdom Metazoa; phylum Mollusca; class Cephalopoda; order Sepiida; family Sepiolidae; genus Euprymna; species Euprymna scolopes. The sequence continues at coordinate 86,151,367 of NC_136511.1, read as the reverse complement.
TTTATAAAATTACATTTATATATAACGGCTTGAATTAAAGTTTAAAATCAAGTATCATAGTTCAATTATCCCCTAAACAGAAACATTCATTTCGAACGCGCCTCTCTAGTATAAAAGAATCTACTGTTAATTTTATATGCCTGTCTTTTTTTCTTTTTTTTTTTTTTTTTTTTTTTTTTGCTTGTGCGGTGATAATGGCTGGAATTTAAGTTTAAAATTAGAAAGTCACATATCATGGTGCAATTGTACTTAAAATAGAAACATTCATTTCGAACGCGACCCTGCCATATCAAAAAACTACTGTGGATTTCATTTGCCTGAACTTTCTGTTTGTGTGATAATAAAATTTCTCAAATTCACTTGTGATATTAAACTGTATAAAAATCTTAATTTTAGTAAAAATCGCCTGTTCCGTTTTTTATCTGATCGTTTTTCGATTATCGATTATCAATACTTATCGAAGCCATCCCGATAGAAAACCTATCTAGGTACACTGCCATATATATATATATATATATATATATATATATATATATATATATATATATATATATATATATATATATGCGTAAAATTTCATAAAAATCAGACCAGCTGTTTTGGAGTCCATAGGGAACAAACTCATACACACACCAAGATTCTTTTATATAATAGATAGATAGATATAACCTTGTACTATCTGTGGGAAATAATGCTAGCAAAGCGCTTGATTATGAAGAAAAAATATCAGTATAAGAGCAAAATATTTATTTTTAAAATTTTACAGAAGGTCAGAAAAATATCGACACTGTCGGCTTCAAATCCAATATAGGGGTACTAGTTTATGGTCGAGAAAATATTGTACTCTCTGCAGTCTCTGTTTTATATATGTCATCCCAAAAATGCGCACGAAAGCTCCTTTAGAGTGAGGTCAAGAATAAAGACAGCCTTAGTAGCCCAAGTGTACTGATTAAGGCACAAAAGGACATTGTTCACCATTAAATAGTAAGAGATGGAGAGACAGCTTTCCTACTCTCCAGCCTTGATTCAGTGCTCCTTTTGAAACGTAGAGAAATATTATATCATAAAGACTATAAAGAACTCAGATATGAACTGTTTAAATGTTTGCAGTGAATGTTTAAAGGTTTGCATGCAGAGGAGACTCCTAATTAACTGGGACAAACAGACGATAGATACAGAAATTACTTCAGATTTTTTTTTAAGATATGCAAAATACTATCATCACATATAGATAAAATAATTTAGTAAAACTATATTGATTTAATTAACGGGTAAAATTTATTTTTAAAAGTTTTGTCACGATTTAAACCCACTAAAACTTCTACAAGACGCTGGAAAAAATTAGGATCATTTTAAGTTCAAACTTTAAAGAACAAAATTTTTTAAATATTTATTATAAAAAATCTGTATAGGTTAAAAAAATAAAATAAAATTTTAAAAGTTAAGAAAAATAATCGAATTAAAATATTTGTTTTAAAAGAAAAAATCTTAAGATTACAATATAAAATATTATTAGATTTTTTCACGAAAACTTCATGAAAATAAACAGAGTAATAATATTAATGCATCTAAAAATACATACATATATAAAAATATAAAAGAGATTTTATTATGTGCATAATATTTTTAGATTTTTATGCATGCAGGAAAATATACCTGTGCGTGCATGTGTGTACAGTCATGGTATATAAATACATAAATAATATATATATATGTGTGTGTGTGTGTGTGTGTGTGTGTGTGTGTGTGTGTGTGTGTGTGTGTGTGTGTGTGTGTGTGTATAAATACACAAATAAATAAATAGAAATAACATAAAATAATATAGATCTAAGGATATATGAAATATTGTTTTTACGCTAATTTTAAAAGAAAAACATATTTTTAAAGATAAATTAAAAAGAAGGTAAATAAAACAGTCTAAGAAATAAACTTAAAATGTATCAATCGATTCTTCGAATTTGAAATAAATAAATAAATTTTCCTTCAGGAATTGTTATATGTATAGGAATAGTACAAATTACTAAAACAATATGCTAAAGACGTATGTAACAACGATTTAAGCTTATAGGCGTATTTTGTGTACACGCGAGTAATTTGTGATCTTTTGAAAAATCTAAAAGTAATTTTCCTTAAAAAATGTTAATGTTTCGTATTTTTTCGTATTCATATGGCAATAAACTGTTCTTGAATTGACGTTACAGACATTTTTCTTGCCTTTTGTAATAATCTATATATATATATATATATATATATATATATATATATATATATATATGTATATATATGTGTGTGTGTATATATGTTTTATGTTTTATAATAAACGTTATCATACAACTATGTTTTATGATAAACGTTATCATACGACTATGTTTTATGATAAACCTTATCATACGACTATGTTTTATGATAAACGTTATCATACGACTATGATTTATGATAAACGTTATCATACGACTATGTTGTATGATAAACGTTATCATACGACTATATTTTATGATAAACTTTATCATACGACTATGATTTATGATAAACGTTATCATACAACTATGTTTTATGATAAACGTTATCATACAACTATGTTTTATGATAAACGTTATCATACGACTATGCTTTATGATAAACGTTATCATACGACTATGTTTTATGATAAACGTTATCATACGACTATGCTTTATGATAAACGTTATCATACGACTATGCTTTATGATAAACGTTATCATACAACTATGTTGTATGATAAATGTTATCATACGACTATGCTTTATGATAAACGTTTTCATACGACTATGTTTTATGATAAACGTTATCATACGACTATGTTTTATGATAAACGTTATCATACGACTATATTTTATGATAAACGTTATCATACAACTATGCTTTATGATAAACGTTATCATACGACTATGCTTTATGATAAACGTTATCATACAACTATGTTTTATGATAAACGTTATCATACGACTATGTTTTATGATAAACGGTATCATACAACTATGTTTTATGATAAACGTTATCATACAACTATGTTTTATGATAAACGTTATCATACGATTATGTTTTATGATAAACGTTATCATACGACTGTGCTTTATGATAAACGTTATCATACAACTATGTTTTATGATAAACGTTATCATACAACTATGCTTTATGATAAACGTTATCATACGACTATGTTTTATGATAAACGTTATCATACGACTATCATACGACGTTATCATACGACTATGCTTTATGATAAACGTTATAATACAACTATGTTTTATGATAAACGTTATCATACAACTATGCTTTATGATAAACGTTATCATACGACTATGTTTTATGATAAACGTTATCATACGACTATGTTTTACCATTTGTTCCACTGATTGAACTCACGTCACTCATCTCGAGGTACAATTCCGTTTACAGCTAAGTTATCCTGTACTAAGTTTACCCTTATCACTATTTTTGCTGATTTCCACGTGCAATGTCTTTTTGTCTTATATACTTCTATATTATTTTCTAAACATAACTTCCCTCATATTTTAATTTATGCGTTAATTAGCAGAATCATAGCCAGCCTATCACTGTTTATTTTGCTAACTATTTTTTTTCTCGAATGATAAGAACCATTCTTTGAAACTCTATAGAGTAAGTAAATTTTCATCTTGTATCATTTGTGTCGAATAATAAATGTTTTAAATTCCTCTTTACTTTACAATGATTTTACAAAATTTATTTTTTTCCATTTTATATCAATGATCTATCTCGAATATTGAGCATTCTCCTCTGATTAGGATTGTTCTATAACTAGTCATCTTAACTTTAACATTTCCATATCCTGTTTGAATTTCCAAAATCATTCATTTTGTAAAATTGATATTCGAACTATATATACTGCCATGGTTTACCACACACACACGCACACACACACACACACACACACACACACACACATATATATATATATATATGTGTGTGTGTGTGTGTGTGTGTGTGTGTGTGTGTGTGTGTGTGTGTGTGTGTGTGTGGAGAGAGAGAGAGTAAACCATGGCAGTTTCGTCCTTTTTACATGCAGTAGTGTGTGAAAATATCAGAACCTAAATTCAAACCAGGAATATATATAGTAGGGTTACAAAATAGTCGATTTCTATTTCTTTATATGTTTTTTAATTCAGTCGTAACTCGCCGAGATGCTTTTAATTATTATCCCCTCGAGATAAAGTGGGTGTGGAATATGATTTATCAACAAACCAACTTAGATATCAAAGCTTATAGAGATAGAAAATTGGCTTTCTATCAGCTTTTCAGAATTTTCATATAGAATTCACTTTTATCATTTCTTTTTTGTTGTTTTTGCTGTTTTAGATAGGGGGGGTAACTATCTGGGGGAACACAACTAACTTAATCCGATAATCCCTTCTCTAAACAATAAATTCATTCCAAACAAGGCATATTGCCACTTTGATATAAGGGTCATTAATTTAGACCGTGTCTTACAGTGAGCTATGAGAAGATGATCAGCGAGATGTTGGTTCACATTACATTTAAACTTCTGCTGCTAAGTATCAATGAAGCAGAAAACAAAGAGGGAATTCTCAAGTGTATCAGTCCAAAGTACGAAACTGTTAAAGTAGAAAAATTCCAACATTTAGAGACGTCAACAATAAAGGGGTGGTATTTTGTTGTTTGTCGGGTTAGTCGGGGTATGTAAGTCGAGAGGAAGAGGGCATACGTACTGAGTTCATCGGAGCACATTCCATTAAAGGACTTGTAAAATAGGCACAAGAGTGCAACATTACGACGATAAGACAGAGGTTGGAACTTGGCCAATAGCGCTTTTTAATTTAGACTCTTATTTGGATCCTGTCTAGGAGTGAAAGATTAGTGGTAGATGCACCAGATACATCAATAATACTCCATGCATATACGAATTGTGTTCTTTTCTTATTGTCTATTTATACGGCTATAAAGTTGAGTTCTTCTCGCTTTGACGTTAATATTAAAAGTCCACTTTTTTTATTTAAATGTTATTAAAACGAACTTCTTAATATACTCAGTCATAGATATACGATCGACTGCATAAAAGATTTGCATATTCCTTTGAAAACCGAGTGTTAATTAATTGCTCATTCATTTTATGGTCTCTTATTAGATGATTGGTTTCATTTCACTATTACGTTGAATTCTATTTATGCATAGTTTCTACATTCTGTATAACTGCATAGAATTTAACATGAAGCACACATACACATATACACACACACAAATACACGCACACACACACACACACACACACACACACACATATATATATATATATATATATATATATATATATATATATATATATATATTTCCTTGCTGCTAAGGGGTCAAAGTTAAAAATAAAACAGTTGACCTTGGCATAGTAACTTGAATAATACTCCTGCTTTTACTTTTTCACATGTGCAAAATTAAATATTCATAACTCAGTATCGCTTAATTTTTAACCTTTTGTATCCATCTGTCGGTAGCTCAGATGATAACGACGCTGGAGAGATAAGTAACGACTAAAGCTAAACGTTCCGATTTCAATTTAAACAGATGGCACCCAAGTCATTGTTTTATAACTTTTGCAATCACTAGCGGTGGCTTTGCCCAATCGTAAAATACGCTTAAATATCATATTTTAATTTTCCAGATTTCGTATTACAGAGTCGTGATTTCAAAAGTAAAAAAGAAAAAAGTATTTGGGTGCCATTAGCTAAAATCGAAACAGAAACATTCAAAGCTGGTGGCGTTACCACTTTATCAACATGACACGCATATAAACTGATTAAAAATTCAAAAGTAAACTAAGATTAATGTACAAAATGTACAACGATTTTTTTAAATTTGGACCCTTTTTTGCCTCTTAAAAACTATTTTAACTGGCTAAATACCCATAAAATAAAATGGTCCATAAAAAATCCAATCATTTGAGGTCCCTAGCGCCGCTCTGCGACTTTTAGTTTCGGGAGAGATAGAGTTTGAAAATATGGAGACAAACAGGCAGACAAATAGACTTTTATATATTAGATTACTATATATTGGCGTTACCGTGGCGTTACCGCCTCAGGGAGCGGTGGAGTTCCCCATTTGGGGAAAATTGGGACCCCCCCAAAACACTGAGTAAGGGCTAGCAACTATGCTGGTATTGTCTGTAAAGCATTATTGGGTGGCCGGACAACGGAGGGTAACAATGCTGGAAGGATGACCTTATTGCGTTTTTGTAAAACAGGCATATATTTTTATTGTTTGAGAAAAATTGCAAGAGATGTCATTTTAAAACTAGAACGAAATATAATTTCGTTTTTGGCTTGGTGAAACCCAACTCAAGGACGTCTGGCTTTTTGGGTGTGAGGTTAGCTGGGGTCAAACTGTAAACCTCTGTGAGCGTGTTAATGGGACAGGTTATCAGACCGTGCAAGGTACCGGGACGTCTCCGAAAGACGTGTTGATCGCTGATTGGTTTAGCGGCTTACCCCAACAAACTCTTCCCTCGAAATATAAGCAAGTGCCCGCGCCATAATTAGCAGATTGGAGTCGAATCTCGAGAGAAGAACACTAACCGAAGAGAGACGCCACCCGCTCATCGACTGCCGCCACCGTAGAGAACGAAGAATAAGAGTCAGGAGTTTTGTGTGTGTGTGTGTGTGTGTGTGTGTGTGTGTGTGTGTGTGTGTGTGTGTGTGTGTGTGTGTGTGTGTGTGTGATGAAATCGAACTGAACAATTGTACATATGTAATATACTTGTCATTTTCGTGAATTAACTTTAGTAGACTAGAAACCTCTGTGTTTGTCTTCTTTTGACTTGCATGAGTAGCTAATTATTTTCAGCGGACGCCGATATATCAACCCGATAACGAGGCATGCGACGGGATAAAACTTGTAAAGAACTGTCGAAAGACGATCACGACTATTGCAACTTCGACGGGGTCAGAGGTCACAACTACAAAATTGACTCTATAGTATTAAATTAGAAATCTGCATGTATTAAAATGTAATATATATATATATATATATATATATATATATATATATAGTAATTTATGAAATATATATGGCGATTAAGCTACACTAAATATTCTGCGTTTCATCCAACTATAGGATTCGTCAGGCTTATGCGCGAATTCTGTCGTTGCTTCTTGTTTTTATATATGTTGAGGATTTCTAGTTGGCCAATCAGCTTTCTAGTCTCCACTTATGTATAAAAAAAGGAGAACGGCCACCTAAAACCACTAACCTAGTTCTAAAACAGATCCTTTGTTTGATAAAATGCATGCCGATTGGCTGATAGGAAGGGGCGCGGTGGAGACTAGAAAGCTGATTGGCCAACTAGAAATCCTCAACATATATAAAAACAAGAAGCAACGACAGAATTCGCGCATAAGCCTGACGAATCCTATAGTTGGATGAAACGCAGAATATTCAGTGTAGCTTAATCGCCATATATATTTTATACATTACTAACTAGCTCTACCTACGTATTGAGCACTTTTGAAGTAAATACTTAAAGTTTACGCATAAATCTATACTTCCGTATATTAAATTTATGTGAATAAATGAAGTAGTTATATATATATATCAATATATATATATATATATATATTTGGTATACAGGGTACTGAGATTTGGGAAAATCTTTGTAATCCGTTTTCGGCCAGAAATTTCACTGTCAACGATTTGACCTTGGAAAACTCTACCAAACTCCTCCGCCAACTTTGGATCTAAACACTTGAAATTTTAGATATAGATTCCTTGGACATGGATGTAACTTAATAACGATTTGAACCCAAAATAATAAATGTTAAGGAGACATAATAGGGGTCAAATTTAAAAAAAAAAAGACTGTTTTTTTTTTTTTGTTTTTGTTTTTTTTGCTCAACATACACCTCCAAACACCCGGGCAACGCCGAGCTGAAATGCTAGTATATATATATATATATATATATATATATATATATATATATATATATATATATATATATATATATATATATATATATATGACCAGGCAACACCAGTTTACTAGTAATGGTTATATTTTCTTTTTTAGTGAGAAGGGCATATCAATATCTCTGAAGTTACAATTTTACAATACATTAGTAATTGCTATATACGACTGCATACAGTTATCTGGACATGCCACAACAACAGATGTTCATGTTATGGCACCAGTAAGATAATGCAGAAGGTCTGTATTTTTCAAAGAAAGGGGTACCAGCCCATTACACCGCCTTTGTACTATTTGTACAAGAAATTGATGGATGTTCAGGCCTGAACAGCTTCAGTGACTGTCACATTCACCAGATTTGTACCCCTTCCAGCTTTTTCCTGTGAGGTGTTCTAAAAGATAAAACCTACTCACCAAACTCTATAGCAGTGTCGAAATTCTGGAACAAATCCGAGTCGCCATTGTTTAAAATCCATTCGATCTGTGCGCCAAATATTACGCTCAGTTCACGAATGATTGGCAAAGTACATGAAGAGCACGTGAACATTTAATAAACATCATGTTTTAGTTTGCAAAAAAAAACTTAGTTTGTTACTGTGTTGCACATGCATATTTCTTCCATGTTATATTCATTGTGTTGAAAAAAACAAACTTATGGCAGACCCTGCATATTAATACGTTAATATTAAATTTACCTTTAAAGAAACTGCTATCAGAGTTATAATTTACAAAATAAATACATAATTGCTAAAATATTTTTTTCTTGAAAAAAACAAACTTATGGCAGACCCTGCATATTAATACGTTAATATTAAATTTACCTTTAAAGAAACTGCTATCAGAGTTATAATTTACAAAATAAATACATAATTGCTAAAATATTTTTTTCTTGTTAGTGACGTTTTAATGCTCAATCAATTATGTTAAACAATTATTATATTTCATGTCTTATTCGAAAGCGGTTATCATATATTTTTATAGAAACAATTATAAGCTATCATTGCTTAGGTGCCGTCGTTAAACCAAACTATGCCGCTTAGTCCCTTATATTCACTATTTTAATAAGCATCATGTTTTATGTTGCAGAAACTTATGTGCATTTTTGTTATTTTCTATATTAAGTTGCATATTTCTTCCATGTCACATGTATTATGTTGAAATAAAAGCATATGTTTACTTATGGCGGATTCTGTATGTGCAAGGGAAGCATGGCCTATAGCTGGTATAGTATGAGAAGTTCAATTTCATTACAATTAAATGTTTCAGAAATATTCTTGGAGTAACTCTGTGAGATTGGCAAAGAAATGCAAATATTAGACAGAAGCGTAACATTAAGAGTTGTTCGAAAAAAGATTAACGTCGTTTAAAAATTCTTAATGGCTACGACACTCCGGATATATATACAGGATGGAACGATAAAAGTGTCGCCTTGTAGAAAACAACACTACAGCTTTATTTTAAAACTTTTATTTAAAAATCAATTCAAGTAACTTGATTATGTAGTAGAGCTGATATCTATTCAATGTAGCCGCCTTCAGCCTCAATCATCGCCTCGATACGGACTCGGAACTTGGAGCATGCCTTTTCCACAAGCGCCAGCAGGATCTCAGCGAGTACTCGGCAGATAGCGGTGATCAGGCTGGCGTTGGTGTTGTGGGGGTTCATGTTGGTGATGTTCTCGACGTATAACTAAATGACGTAGTCCAACAGGTTCAGGTCGGGGGAAAGATAGGGTAATGAGAGAAGAATACAAAGTCGTAACACTTCTAAAGCCAAGCCTGGGTTTCTTTGGATGTGTGGGGTGGTGCTGCTACATCCAGGTTCAGCCAGCAGCCACCTGATATCACCACACTCTTCAGCACATCCAGGTACACTTCGGTGTCGACTTTCAAGCCGACTTGTGAGGTGGCATGATGTAGCCTTCACTTAAAACCACACCAAAGACCATAACTTTGTTTTCAGCACTCTGAGTACGTCCCTCAGTATGGTATGCAACAAAAAAAAGAAAAACGATTTTCATCAAACGGAAATGGGATCATGTCGACTTTTCTAGGGCGACAATTTTTACGTTCCACCCTGTAAATAAGATGTCATTTAAGATAGATTATAAGGACGGCGAGATATATAAGAGATGAGCTGAAAAGATAAAGAGTCATACTTGTATGCCTTCCTGACAGTTGGAAGACTAACCTAAGATCCTGATGAATGGCGGAATGTTGTTCTCAAGTATGTAGCTAAGCTCTCTGAAGTATGCACATAAGTCAAGTTTTTATGATTTTGTGTCAGTTCCAAATTATGAAGATCAAAATATTTGATTTTAAAACAATACCTTTTCTAACAATTTTCCGCCGCTAAACAAACACCGGATATTCCTGCGTGTAGAGAAAGGGGAGGGATTAAAAAGTCAAACAAGATTATCGATCGATTAATTCGTTAAATAAAGAAACCTGTTGTTATTAACGACTTAGAAAATCACGTGATTACTTTTACTCCTCCTCCTCCTCCTCCTCCTCTTTCTTCTTGTTTTTTCTTCTTTTCCATTTATTCTTCTTTATTTTCCTGTCCTTTCTTTATACGTTCTTCTGTTTCTTCTCCTTTTACTCCTCCTCCTTCTCCATCTTATTTCTCTTTCGCCTTTCAGATTTTTTCTTTCTTCTTGTTATGCGTGTTGTTTTTCTTCATCCTTTACATCCACCTCCTTCTCCACCGTCATCACCTTGCATTTGTTGTTTTCTCATCATTTTTCTTTTTCTTTCCTTGTATTCTTCTTCTATCACCACTTTTTCTTCCTCCTCTTTCTTCTCTTTCTTACACAAGTTGATACCTGTTTCCCTGATGTCAAAGGGTGTTTTCGCCAATAAAGCAATAATGATGCTGCATTTTCAAGGACGTCGGTTTTCTTGTTAATCAACGATCGGATCAGGGTGAAGGTGGAGGTGAATGTGGGGAATGATATCCCGGCTTAAAGGTGGATCAAGAATATGATCAGTCGTCCTTTAGAAACCTTTTGCTTTCAAGATATTCGCAAATTTGTTTTCCGATGACAACAACAGTAACAATATCAACAACAACAGCAAAAACAACATCAACAATAATAACATCAACAACAGCAACAACAACAGCACAGCAACAACAACAGCACCGCAACAACAACAGCACAACAACAACAAGAACAACAACATCAACAACATCCACAACAGCAGCAACAACAACTACCCCAATTACCTACGGCGTATAATAAATGTGACAGTTTTAGTGGTTATTCTGCCTATCATCTTGTTTAGATAGTTTGGGAAATTATTCATCTCCGCACCTCCCTCACACCAATTCATTTTTTACCTTTTCCAAATATTTCTAATATGTGTATCTAGCTAAGATCAAGGTATAACATCAGTGTTTTGACGAGTATATTCAACCATTGGTTTGACAAGGGTTTTATCCCAGGTCAAGTCACCAAGGGAGTGATCATATTGATGAAGGGGCGGAATATGCATGGTGTGAAGAATTAGTACAAACCCATAATTCTACTAAAAACAGTTAAAGATTTTGTCGTAGATCTTATCGAACTGGATGCAGGGTGTTATCAGTGAGTTGATAAAACGAGCATAGCTATTCTGTGGAAGGGAGATCAATCTAGAACAGCTTGCCTCTGATTCGTACAATCCTAGAGGAGATAGAAGACGACACGGGCGCAACACGAATTAACTTCGACTAGTTCAAAACTTTCAATCGAGTCGATCATCGTTTCTTGATATCTGTTTTAGAAACTGTCGATTTTAGATCTTCTGCAACTAGATTCGCTGACAGCCGTGATGCAAGCAAACGGATGCAAGTAAACGGAAAACGTTCACAATCTTTCGCTATATCCCGGTCGATGCGTCAGGACTGTTGGCTGTCGTCCTTGCTCTACATCCTAGATCCACTACTGTTGGGTATGGGGGCCGTTTTTTCTGAGGTCTTTTCGTTCGCCGATGATATCACCGTCTTTGTGTCGTGCTTCCGAGATATTGAAAGGATGACAGAGACTTACACACTGATTGGAACGATGATGCCATCTACTTTCTGTGGAACAGATCGCCCATTTCAAATCCGCAACGTGTGGTTCGGATCGGTTCTCCAGCTCGGGAAATTGAAGCATCAGTTAACAATTGGCTTTAAAAGAAACTGTTCTTCAAGTGTAAAGCAGATCTTTTACCAACTCATCCTTCCTCTGCCTGCTAACCGTCTAAAGGCCCTCCGGTGCATTGTCCTCGTTTCTAGTTCGTAGACATGTCTGTATTCAACGTCTGTATAAGGGAGACTTGAAGATGCCTTACTTGACATGTTATCAACACGCCGAGAGACTAGATTTCCTGGGTCAAACTTTGACAGAAAAATCTGCCTAGAATAAGGCGATTTATAGCGTCTTTCATGACCTCATTATCGACTATTCGATCGAGGGCCGTCGTAGGCCGAGGATCGTTTCCTAAAGAGTGCCGATCGTTTCCTAAAGAGTGCCGACCGAAACTCAAAACTCTTCGTTTATCGAGTGACCTCTTTCAGGCTTCTAAAAAGGAACTTCACGGTGAATTCGTGAGGAGGCAGCTGATGATCCGTTTGTCAAGCGGTTTGGATGGTCGGAGAAGCAGATCCACTCTAATTTGAGTCTGGTGCCAGGGATAAGTCATTTCGAGCATATCCAGCTGATACATAATTAACTAGCTGCCGTGGAAAAGGAAGAGACGGATTGTTTTTCTCACGATTCTGGCCGTAGCGCGAATGGTGGTGTGAATCCAAAGGGTTGATCACTTTCTACACGCACCAGCTGACAGTCAAAATCAGATGTGATAGAAAATGATTACATTCCTTTTGCTTTAACAAAGGTGCATACAAGTAGCGAACTTAAAGGGGTCAAGTATGGGTGCGTGTTCCCTGAGCATGACGTTCGCTTTTTCTGGTCATATCAAACCCTAACACTTCGTGAAAATTTAGCCTCCATTTCCAATTTTTGTCCTCGACCCCTACCAAATTGCATTTATATTGGAAAAGCACTGCTAATGCTTTAAACTTCATCCCTCGTTTTCTTTGTTCTCTTACTTAGATTCCACTCCAATTTTGTAGCTGGCCTACTGTATTTTATTCTTAATAAACCGGAAAACATTGGGGGTTATATTATTTCTAAAGAGTTGGGGGAGTCTTGCCAACTAGTTTTTCTCCTATTTCCTATTACATTCCAATGAATTTATATATATATATATATATATATATATATATATATATATATATATGTATATATATATGTATATATATATATATATATATATATATATATATATATATATAACTACATTTATGAAAATAAAAATTTTCAACTAATTTAGGAATATTTTAAGTAGGATGACTTCTATAGTAAATGTGGTATTGTCAGCGTACTGCTTTTGATAGAGCTGTATAATCCCTACATTAAAAACCGATCTGTGTCTAATTCTGTTCTCCTGGATAAGTAAGGAAATAGAGGCTCTTCATGTCGGTTGGTCGGCCCTCAAGAATATTACGGCATTTTTTCATTCATGTTGTGAGAAAAACATAGAATATGAGAACAGTAATTTGAATAACCATCGATCATTTTCTCAAAGATTACGATATTTTATTTAGTTTGTAATTTCATTTTATCTTGCTAATTAACATTTGAAAAGAAAAAAGAAGTTAAAGTTTATGCTCGTACAAATAAAAGAGAAGAAAAAATAATGAAGGAATAAGAAAAGAAAATACTAAAAGGAAGAAAGAAATGAAAAAATAAAAGAAAATAAAAGTGAAAAATGAAAAGATTTGTCTAATCACTCTAATATGCGTAAAAATAACGATAAAAATAATAACCTGCGTTATGTTTATTAAACGAGGACGATTGGAATAGACTTACCCTGATAATTATGTGAAAAGTCCATGTATGTAAACCAAGGCTCATCATATAACTTAAGTAGGCTAACATACAAAGCAGATGTTTACACACACGTTATTGTTCCTCCTGTTGCGATATATGAATAATCAGAAATGAATACACTGTTGTGTTTTTAATATAATTCTTTGTCTGGTGTGGCAATAGCTGTGAAAATGAGGGCTTACCGTTCAAACGACCTAGGTGTGCCTGTGTGCTTTGTCATCGCTGTAAAGCTAGGATAAGAAAAAAATTCCAAGATGGCGCCGACGACGTTTTGTAATGGTATGGTCTCAGAAACTCTCGCAAAATCTCGTGCATATATGCAAATCAGCTGGTCTTCGACAACTATAAATTCAGGTCGTTTTGGAAGGCAAGGCGGGAGGAAAGAACGGTCGGTTGGTAATTGTGTACGCTGGATCGTGTTGGTGGCGTGTCACCGTGTCTGTATGTGTACTGATCGAACCGCTTTCCTGTCCCTTGCACATTGGACTTTGAATTGGTTTACATTGGACTTGCACATTGAACTTTGAATTTGTTTAGATTGGACTTCAACTTCAAGCTATTTCGGCAAATATCTCCGGTATGGACAAGTTCGACCTGAAATTGATCCCAGAATGTGACGGCTCCCCACACGGACCTTCGGTGGTCGAATGCCTAGAGAAAGCCGAACGCATTTGCCGGTTGTGCAAGATAAAGGACCCAGCTATAGTCATCCCGCTTAGGCTCACCAAGGGGGCCTATGACATGCATCAGCAACTCGGGGATAACGCGACTATGGAACAAATTAAAGAGGCGTTGTACGGAGCATTTGGAGCGGACCCTTTTGTTGCATGGCGGCAATTTTCTGGACGACGGCTTGGGCCAGGGGAGACGGTGGATGTCTATCTGGCCGACCTGAAGAAGCTTGCCGCCCCCTTCGGGGGTGCAAGCGACCGTATACTGGCGTGCGCCTTCCTGTCTGGGCTCCCGGAAAGCGCCAGTCGACTGCTGCGGGCGTCATCGAGGCTCAATGAGCTTGGATTAGAGGAGCTATTGGCTAGAGCCCGAAACATCATGAAGGACGACGAGGAGCCAGTCTTCGGCAGCAGTTGAGGCATTGGAATCGCCTGCAGATGGCCGATGATGCTATAAATGTGGCGGCCCCAATGACTTCGCCAGGGATTGTAGAAGTGACGGGAAGCACGCCCAGGATTATGGAGCATGGAAGCGGGTGCGTTGTTACCGTTGCGGCAAACCAGGCCATTTAGCTCGGGTGTGTCCGGGAAACGAGCAGGGGGAGGAAGTCGCGGCGCCAGCACCCTCCACAAAGCGGCTGTGAACAAGGCGCTCCCTGAAGTAATTGTGAATTTTGACGGGCACAAACGCTCAGCGCTGGTTGATACCGGGTGCACCCAAAACCCTGATACGCAAGGGATGTTGCACCGCGTGGAAGGAGGAGCGGAAGGTCCCGGTACTAACCGTTGGCAGAGGTTCGCTGATGTGTAGTGGGGTGAGCGAGGTTTACGTAAGCATTGGCAGTGGCCCTCCCCCGGTGGCTGTGAAGGCATTGGTGATCGACGGGGAACTACTGGGGTACGACCTTCTTCTTGGAATAGATTCCATGACACGGCTGGGTAGAATCACCATAAACGGCACCGATGATGTAAGGTTCTCCCAACTTGAGACACCGGTCTGCGCAGCCATCACTCTTGATGAACCTGACTTCCGCGCAAAATATGACAGGGGCACGAACGCCTGGACCGTGTCCTGGAAGTGATTGGGTGACTAGCCACCAGTGTCCCTGCGTTATCGGCTGGCGGAGTATCCCCCTCCCGCATATCTTAGGGGGGCAGTACGAGGCAGAGCTCCAGGTTTGGAAGGACAATGGCTGGCTGGTCCCGTACCCGGAAGACGAACTTGGGCCCCCAAAGGGGTTGATTCCCCTGATGGCTATCAGGCAGGAGAACAAACAAAAAGTCCGACCCATCATGGACTACCGGGAACTCAACGAGCACGTTGACCCGCACACGGCAGGTGCATACGTCTGTGCACATAAACTGAGAGAGTGGCGGCAACAAGGGGCGGACGCAGCAATATTGGATTTGCGAAGAGCTTACTTCCCTATATGCGTCAAAAATCGCTGTGGCCGTACCAGACGGTCAAGATTAAAGGGATACATTATTGCTTGACGAGGCTAGGGTTCGGCCTGAACGTGGCACCAAACATAATGACGGCAATCATGCAGGCGATCTGCCATCAGGACGAAGTCATGCAACAAACGACATCGTCATATATCAATGACATCTACGTGAACGAGAGCCTCATGCCTGCACAGAAGGTTAAAGAACACTTTGAAAACTTCGGGCTAACGTGCAAGGAGCCGGAGCGACTGCGAGATGGAACGAAGGTGCTTGGCCTGTGCATGAGCGGCAGCGCAGAAGGACTCCGCTGGGGAAGAGGTGGTAACGTCCTGGAAGTCCCAACTAGCGTCACACTTCGGTGCGTCTTCTCCATCTGTGGGAAACTGGTGGGCTACTTCCCCGTGTGTTGGTGGCTCCGGGTGGCTGTGGCGGCCATAAAGCGACGACCGACTTCCATGTCAACCGGGTGGGACGATGAGCTGCGCAACCCCGCCCTGCGGAAAATGCTAGAGGAGACTTTATCCAGAGTCTCCGAGGATGATCCAGTGCAAGAGAAATGGTGCATCGACGGGAGCGAATTTACGGTTTGGGTGGACGCCAGCTCGCTTGCCCTCGGTGTTGCTCTGGCGGTCAACGGATCTATTGTGGAAGATGCCTGCTGGCTTCGGCCAGAAAATGACGCCAGGCACATCAACCTGGCTGAACTCGATGCCACAGTGAAGGGGGTCAACCTGGCGCTACAGTGGCAGACCAGAGTCCTGCACATCATTACAGACTCCACATGTGTGTATCGGTGGACGACCGATGCCTTGAGTGGAAAGGCACGATTGGCGACGAAGGAATCAGGCAAAATGCTCATACGGAGGCGGCTTGCTACCCTAACCGAAACCATCGAGGAATACAACCTGGTCGTGGATGTGACGCTAGTACAGTCCTGTCAGAATCGCGCGGATCGGCTGACCAGAGTGCCGCGCCGTTGGCTGGACCTGCCGAAAGAAATGGAAGAACCGGCACCTGTGAACTGCACCGCGGTGGGGCGTCGATTCAAACCAGACCATGTTGCTGACGTCCATTGCCAGAGTGGGCACCCCGGTGTAAACCAAACTCTCTACTTCGCTAGACTGGTCGACCCCTGTGTGTCAAGGAAGGAGGTAGAATCAGTGGTGAGGAGTTGTGAAACCTGCAAGTCGATCGATCCGGCGCCTACCGGTGGAAGAAGGGAAAACTGAGCGTAAAGAACAATTGGGACAGGCTGGCGGTGGACGTGACCCACCACAACGGCGGGGATTTTTTGACGATGATTGACTGTGGACCGTCTAGGTTTGCGTTGTGGCGGCCACTTCGCCGACAAGACGTAGCCGCCGTTGTCCGGGAACTGGAAAGTGTCTTCCTTGAGCGTGGCCCTCCTTCCGAAATATTGACCAACAACGGCACCGCTTTTGCTAGCGGGCAGTTCAAGCAGTTCACAGACGGCTGGGGTGTACAACTACGATTTCGGTGCGCCCATGTGCCTAGCGGGAACGGGATCGTGGAACGGAACCACCGGGCCATCAAGACCATTGCAGCTAGGAAGGGGTGTAAAGTACCTGAAGCGCTATACTGGTACAACGTCACCCCTAAGGACGATGTCTCGCCCTCTACCGCGGCGGCTGAGGTGCTGCACCAGTACCATGTCAGGGTGAAAGGGTTAGAGGTCATCCCTCTACCCGAGCCAGAGGCGACACGAGATAGTATCAAAGTCGGAGACGTCGTCTGGGTTAAGAACCCCCGCGGCAAATGCACCACGCGCTATGGAACCGGGCATGTTACCGAGATGATCAGCCTGCAAGCTGTGCGGATTGATGGGGTGCCCCGACACGTCAGGGACGTACGATTGGCATCACAGGCGCAGCCGCTGCTTGGTGACGAAAGTTAAACGATTTCCACGACCAGTGAACCATCATTCTGGTATACGCCGGCTTCATCGGACGACGACAGCACTGAAATTAGCAGCCTCCAGTTCACTGATCCCCAGACCGCGGACGGGAGCTCAACTGAAGATGAGGCTCCCTGTCTGCCCCTCCGTAGAAGCACCCGAAGAAGGAGGTCGCCGCCTCCCTGCCCCTTCTGTGATAATGATATCAGGGGGGAGTGTGGCAAAAGCTGTGAAAATGAGGGCTTACCGTTCAAACGACCTAGGTGTGCGTGTGTGCTTTGTCATCGCTGCGAAGCTAGGATAAGAAAAGAATTCCAAGATGGCGCCGACAGCGTTTTGTAATGGTATGATCTCGGAAACTCTCGCAAAATCTCGTGCATATATGCAAATCAGCTGGTCTCCGACAACTATAAATTCAGGTCGTTTTGGAAGGCAAGGCGGGAGGAAAGAACGGCCGGTTGATAATTGTGTACGCTGGATCGTGTTGGTGGCGTGTCACCGTGTCTGTATGTGTACTGATCGAACCGCTTTCCTGTCCCTTGCACATTGGACTTTGAATTGGTTTACATTGGACTTGCACATTGAACTTTGAATTTGTTTAGATTGGACTTCAACTTCATCTGGAAGCGAGCATCGACAGAGAAATTGAATTTTTGTTCTTAAGCGATTGATGCTGGTCAGGCTAGAGACTGAAAATCCCTTCAGTCTAAAAAACGGTCATTATTATCAGAAAGGAACTAAAATGGGCCAAATTAGATAATAACAAAATAAAAGAAAGAAAAGAACAAAAAGCGAGTTATAAAATCGATTATATATTTTTTAATTTTATTTCAGTATAAACTCTCAAGAATCAAAGAAGTAGAGGGTCTTTTCCTGGAGATAACACTTGAATTAAATATGAGATACATTTATAAATTCCCCTCGACTTCCAAATGTAGAGTTTGTAAGGCAGCGAATGAACAATAATTTTCCGCTTTCCCAATTGATCACATCACTCTGCTAAAATCTACCTTTTTGTGACTTTTCTTCGTTTGACTGGATTCCAGGACAAGAATTCATCAGTTCAGTGCTAGTATTTCGGATAGCATCAGTAGATGGAGGTGAACTATTCTTAGAGTGAGTCAGCGCGTAGCTATGTGAAGCGAATTTCATTTGGGTTTCCAATACTATGTTATTTCTTTCGACATGGGAATCACCACTTATCAAGGCCGGAAGCCACTCGGGGATAAGGGTTATTTTGTGTACAATAATCAATGGGATAATATCGTAGTAATAATTGGTATTGGAGATTTAATAACGTGTCTTACTTAAGGGGGCGATTATTCAGGAATTTGTAGCCAGGTGGGAAACAGGCAAACGGAAGAGAATTCCATAGGCGTGCACTTCTCAGAAAAAACGCTATGTTCATGGAATCTACGTGTTGATTTAGGCACAGATAAAGAGTGGGGGAAATACTGACAGTGGTTTTAGCAAGACGGGTGTTTATCATGAAGGATTGGTGAGGGGGGACCAGAGATTGGAGCTCGGACGAGCACTTGCCATGAAAATAACGATAAAACAAAGACAGGCTCGCAACGTCTCTTCTGTCGGAGAGAGGTTGCAGGGAAGAAAAGAGAGCATCCCCCCACTAAGCCACGAAGTCTATTTTGTACTTTGTCAAGGCAGGATGGGCTGTTTTTTGAAGCACCAGCCCAGATGTGGCAGCAGTACTCCATCTTTTGACGTACTCGGCTTTTATAGAGATAGAGAATTGCATCAGTAGTGAGATATCTTCTGGAGCGGTAGAAAGACCCCACCATTTTCCCAGCAGTATGGGCAACAGACTTGATATACATGTTCCATTTCAGATCAGGAGTAAAGGTCAAACCCAGAAGCTTGTCAAAACATGAAGTCTCCCAAGACGGGAGCCATCCATTTCAATTGATGCTAGATGAGGAACAGAGCATTGATGATATAAAGTTAGGAGCTTGGTTTTAGATGCATTAAAAGTAACCAGCCATCTCTTCCCCCACTGAACCACGCGCTCAAGATCAGAGGAGAGGGAATCAGAGAGAGCTTTGTCGTTTACGACCTTTGATGTGTTGCCATAGATGGTCGTGTCATCAGCATAGATGTCAATGAATGATTTAAGTATGCGTATTGGGAGATCATTGATATAGATCAGGAAGAGAGTTGGGCCCAGGATGGACCCCTGGGGGACTCCAGCATTAATACTGTGGGACTCTGATTGCTGCCCATCAACCATTACTCTTGTGAACCTATCAGAAAGAAATGATTTAATGATTGAGAAAACATTTCCAGTTATACCGTAGCTGGAAATCTTGTGAAGTAGGCCCTTATGCCAAACCTTATCGAAGGCCTTTGATATGTCAAGAGCAATTGCCCTAGAAAGAAAGCCTTTGTCCAGAGATTCACTAATCCTATGGGATATAACTGTTAGCACATCAGCTGTAGATCTAGCAGAACGGAAACCATATTGCATGTCACTGCTGAGGTGGTTGACTACTTCTTTATTTAATATGGATTCCAGTAACTTACTCATGACACAAGAGACTTATTGGTCTGTAGTGAGAGGGAGATGACTGAGTTCTTAAATACAGGGCATACTAACGAGGTTTTCCAGGGTGTTGGAAAGCACTTCTCCTTAAGGCAACGCTTAAACAGTTTTGTAAGTATGGGGACAAGTTCTGGTCGAAGCTTTTTCAACACTATACTTGGAATGCCGTCTGGGCCATTTACTTTACTGGAATCAAGGTTCTTGATTAGTTTGGCGACCTCATACACAGATATTTGTATGTTAGATAGTGTGTTGTCTGCTGTAGGAGGAAATATGAGGAGTTGATGACCTTCGTCGCAGAGGGTAGAGTTAGCTGCAAGTTTTTGGCAAATAGCTTGGCCTTGTCTGATGCTGATGAGATGACCTCAGGTTCATTAATGATGGTTGGGATAGAACACACGCACCTGTTCACGATCCTGTTTGCTATTTTCCAAAACTGGTGGCAACCAAGCTGCTGATTACTCTTTTACAGTGGTTGCTGCCAATCCTGAAGGCAGCTTTAGTCTCAATACATCTATTACGTTGGTAGCTATGTAAAAAGTGATTTCTGTGCGCGATGGCAGCAGCACATTCTGGGGAGAACTATGGCTGGTTGTTAGATTTTTGCTGGAATTTTTGAATGGTGTGAATCGGTCTATGCCTACAATTAACCATTCGGTCGGGTCTGATACTATAGAGGACACATCCTTTTTAAACATGGAATGCAGAGGTAAATCAGATATGAATGTACGGAAGCTATCCCAGTCAGCCATAGAGTATCGATATACAGTACGGTGGAGAGGTACATCTGAAGACTTATTGTATTTCATTTTTATCTTAACTGATACAACTGTGTGGTCGGAGGATCCCAGGGGATATAGAACAGAACATGAACATAGCTCAGGGGAAGTTGAGAGAAAAAGGTCTAGAAGGCTTGCATATTGACCAGTAGTATCAGGCACACGGGTTGGTTCATGAACAATCTGAGTGAGGTCATAAGCAATGGCAAAATCATGACAGAACCTCCCCTCTTCATCTGTCTTGTTTGAGTTGGTCAGCCATTCCACATTATGGACATTGAAGTCACCGCACATATGAATGGTAGCCGAAGGATGAGCAGACAGGATGAGGTCAATTTTCTCAGATATACTGTTAAGGACAGTAACTTCGCTGTTGTGGGAGCAATAGAGGGCAAATATGAATGCGGTGGCGTAAGCAAGTGCAATTCGGAAGCACATATAAGGTAAATTAGGGTCTTCTCTGGAGATATTTCTACACGCGGGAAGCTATCTTTAATGTAGGCGCATATTCCATGTCCATGGCGATCTTGGGGGTCAGACTTAGATGTTAAGTTAGAGTATCCTTTCATTATGAACTCATCTAGGGAAGTGGTCGGCCCTATGCCAGTTTCGCTTAGAAAGAGTAAGTCCGGTTTCTTCTCCTGTATTTGGAATACTTGATCACAGTTTATTGTAGGACGAATTATCTTCATGAAAGTTTGTCATTGTCCTGGCAGACACGTGTACAGAGTTACTGAGGGCACTCGATGATTGTATCTAGTAGGCATTCAAACTATTACTATACACCCACACATGCATACACACGGCCATATATATCTATATGTATGTACGTATGTATATATATATATATATATATATATATATATATATAGAGAGAGAGAGAGAGACAGACAGACAGACAGAGAGAGACAGACAGACAGACAGACAGTATAATAGTAATGATGTACTTGTCATTGAGCAGTCAACACCGGAGTTTCGTTCGATCTGTATCTAGTAAATTATAAAATACAATTATCATACATCAATAATATATATATATATATATATATATATATATTTGTATATCTTGTATATTCTCTCTCTTGTATATTTGCTTTATCTTGTATAGCAAGCAATTCTTATTTAGATGGGATAATACTTATAGAATATTACTGCCAGTAATATTTGTAAATCTTATAATCACAGTTTTCCATACCATCTGATTGTTGGATAAATTATATGCATATATATATATATATATATATATATATATATATATATATATATATATATATTAAGTAATGTGATTTATAATTTAAAAGTTTTAAAATTTTTTAAAATTTAAAAATCAAAATTTAATTAAATTAAAAATCAGTTTCATAAGAAGGAACAACAACAAAGTCAATTATCTGTACGATCGTTTCGGAAATCCGTGCTTTTTATTTGTGGTATACATGAAGTCACGTAGAATAATTATACATAGTTTTTTTGGTAAGCACGGTCTCCTCATCAGCAAATTTAGGAGGATTTCTATTGAATTGAAAAGACACCAAAAATAAACCTAGCATTAAAAGTAAGGCAGATGAATCTGAAAAATTGAAGTAAAAGGTTTGGATATAAAATTTATAAGAAAATTAATAAGGAAATTGGTATAGGTTAGAGATAGAAATGAGTAGAAAAAAAATATATATTTTTGAATTTACATAATAAATTTGATTTAAAAATATATAGATATATAATTACCTTTTGGTTTTTCTTTTTTTGAAATCAGGAACTGTATTTAAAGTAGTCATTTAGATGTTTGCTATAGCTTTTTATTTTATTGAATGATGAATTTTAAAAGGGCGACGCTCGTGCAGTAAATTGTTTCCGTTAGCCTATTTTGATTTAGAGACGCTACAGTTAATATCTATAGAGAGAGAGTTTTTTTTTTTTTTTTTTTTTTTTTTTTTTTTTTTTTTTTTTGCAAGTTTTTAAGGGGAGATAATTGTCATGGCTTTATTTATTATTTGATTTACGAGTCTAAGGGCGGTAATTGGTTTAACTTAATTTATTAAAAAAAAAAAAAAAAAAAAAAAAAAAAAATTCATTTTTACTAATGAGTAATTTTTAATGATTTAAGGTGGTTTATATTTATTAAATTTAAACCAACGTTTATGATTACACGATAGAAGCTCGTGTCTTGAATTTACTAGTTTGGTTGTGCTTTTTATATCTTCATATTTTAAAATTTTTACGGTTTCTTTTGTACATAATGTACAAAATTTATCTCCTGGTTTATATGATTTGCAAGTCTCAATTATTTGCCATTTTAAGTTGAAAGAAATATTGCTATTTTTTAGTTGCCAAATATAGTTGGATAGAGTAGTTTGGTTTGATAGAGAGTTATTTTTAAAAGAATGTTTGTGCGTTGAAATTCTATGTTTTATTGGGCCAGATGTGGAACCAATATATATTACCTCTTGATTATTATGATTATTTTCCGTTAGGTCTATTGTTGGATTATAATGTGGTGGGTTGGTTAATAATTGATCGGTAGATTGATTTAAGTTGGTGTTATTATTTAATTCGGTAGTTGAGTTATGGCTGTTGATAGGTTCTTGTATATTTGGAGTTTTTGATACTGTGCAGCTATAGATAACATTTTTAATTTTACATGAGCCTTGTAGGGGACATTTATTTTTTCTTATACAGTTACAGTCCGATGTATTTTGTATAGTTGCATTTTGTAGTTTATTAATTTTATTATTATTAGAGCTAATTATTTTCTGATGAAGGTTAGGCATAGTAGAGTAAGAGACTTTAATTGTGTTCTTATTGAAAATCTATTTATATCTATGGGGGGCTTTAAAGTTCTTATCTAATATTTTAAAAAATTCTCTAGCTATGTTTGTTTCTAGGTTTTTGGAATACGGGGGGTTGAACCATAGGATCTCCTTGTGTCTATTCTTACGTTTGCGGGTTTTAGTTTGTTGTTTATTTATATTATTATCTAATATTTGTAGTTTGGTTTTATCTTTTTTTGTCTCCTGGTTATTTTTCTTAACTCGTATACGGGAAGACATTGCCATATTATATGTTATTACGCTCTTAATAGGTTTATTTTTAATGCAGTTTATGTTTCTATCATTTTCATTTATGAATTTAATTAAATCAATATTTACCAAAAATGAAAAATACTATAATGAAGCCCTTAAAAACTCTGGATATAATTCACAAATTAAATTCATAAATGAAAATGATAGAAACATAAACTGCATTAAAAATAAACCTATTAAGAGCGTAATAACATATAATATGGCAATGTCTTCCCGTATACGAGTTAAGAAAAATAACCAGGAGACAAAAAAAGATAAAACCAAACTACAAATATTAGATAATAATATAAATAAACAACAAACTAAAACCCGCAAACGTAAGAATAGACACAAGGAGATCCTATGGTTCAACCCCCCGTATTCCAAAAACCTAGAAACAAACATAGCTAGAGAATTTTTTAAAATATTAGATAAGAACTTTAAAGCCCCCCATAGATATAATAAGATTTTCAATAAGAACACAATTAAAGTCTCTTACTCTACTATGCCTAACCTTCATCAGAAAATAATTAGCTCTAATAATAATAAAATTAATAAACTACAAAATGCAACTATACAAAATACATCGGACTGTAACTGTATAAGAAAAAATAAATGTCCCCTACAAGGCTCATGTAAAATTAAAAATGTTATCTATAGCTGCACAGTATCAAAAACTCCAAATATACAAGAACCTATCAACAGCCATAACTCAACTACCGAATTAAATAATAACACCAACTTAAATCAATCTACCGATCAATTATTAACCAACCCACCACATTATAATCCAACAATAGACCTAACGGAAAATAATCATAATAATCAAGAGGTAATATATATTGGTTCCACATCTGGCCCAATAAAACATAGAATTTCAACGCACAAACATTCTTTTAAAAATAACTCTCTATCAAACCAAACTACTCTATCCAACTATATTTGGCAACTAAAAAATAGCAATATTTCTTTCAACTTAAAATGGCAAATAATTGAGACTTGCAAATCATATAAACCAGGAGATAAATTTTGTACATTATGTACAAAAGAAACCGTAAAAATTTTAAAATATGAAGATATAAAAAGCACAACCAAACTAGTAAATTCAAGACACGAGCTTCTATCGTGTAATCATAAACGTTGGTTTAAATTTAATAAATATAAACCACCTTAAATCATTAAAAATTACTCATTAGTAAAAATGAATTTTTTTTTTTTTTTTTTTTTTTTTTTTTTAATAAATTAAGTTAAACCAATTACCGCCCTTAGACTCGTAAATCAAATAATAAATAAAGCCATGACAATTATCTCCCCTTAAAAACTTGCAAAAAAAAAAAAAAAAAAAAAAAAACTCTCTCTCTATAGATATTAACTGTAGCGTCTCTAAATCAAAATAGGCTAACGGAAACAATTTACTGCACGAGCGTCGCCCTTTTAAAATTCATCATTCAATAAAATAAAAAGCTATAGCAAACATCTAAATGACTACTTTAAATACAGTTCCTGATTTCAAAAAAAGAAAAACCAAAAGGTAATTATATATCTATATATTTTTAAATCAAATTTATTATGTAAATTCAAAAATATATATTTTTTTTCTACTCATTTCTATCTCTAACCTATACCAATTTCCTTATTAATTTTCTTATAAATTTTATATCCAAACCTTTTACTTCAATTTTTCAGATTCATCTGTCTTACTTTTAATGCTAGGTTTATTTTTGGTGTCTTTTCAATTCAATAGAAATCCTCCTAAATTTGCTGATGAGGAGACCGTGCTTACCAAAAAAACTATGTATAATTATTCTACGTGACTTCATGTATACCACAAATAAAAAGCACGGATTTCCGAAACGATCGTACAGATAATTGACTTTGTTGTTGTTCCTTCTTATGAAACTGATTTTTAATTTAATTAAATTTTGATTTTTAAATTTTAAAAATTTTAAAACTTTTAAATTATAAATCACATTACTTAATATTGAATTAGCTCTAGGACATTTAACTATCGAGCTTATTATATATCTAAATTACAACGAGCATTTCCTGTATTTTAATTAAACTAGTAATTTCACTATTACATTAAAATACACTTAGCTCTTTAGACTATTATTCTAATCTCCTTTATATATATATATATATATATATATATGTATATATATACATATATATATATATATATAGAGAGAGAGAGAGAGAGAGAGAGAGATGAGATCCTTTTTTGTTTCATTTTACATCAGTCGAAGTTCTCATAAATCAAGGGGCCTCTTTCCTGGAGCTAACACTTGATCTCTATATGAGACACATAGATATTCCAATGTTCCGTTAAAGTTCTCCCTTACCTCTCAAACACTGAAATAGTACAGAAGTTGAGAATAATTTTCCTTTTCCTAATGGACCATTTTATTGTGTTATAGTATATATTTCTTGTGGTCTCTTGGTTCCAGGACAAGAATATATCTAGTCTGGTGGAGTATCCAGTTTCGTGTTGTTACCTGAGATAACATAACTAGAAGAATGTGCACTAATTCTCGTAAAAGCCAGTATGGGTTAGCCATACCAAAGAGATCTTATTTGAGTCGCGAATACTGTTATTTGAATATTTGGTCGAGGTTTACTCGTAGTGAAAAGTATCATGCCAGGTTGTCATGACAAATCCCTGTACAGACCTTGTCGCTTGAGGATAGTGTCTAGTAGGCATTCAAGTTCTCTTCTATATATATATGTGTGTGTGTGTGTGTGTGTGTGTGTGTGTGTGTGTGTGTGTGTGTGTGTGTGTTTGCGTACTGGAATTAACTTATGTGTTAGTATGTGTGTGTGTTTGCCTTTGTGTGCATTATGTGCATGTAAACATGTGCTCATTAGTATTCAGTGGACTGTTGCCATATGTTGTCTACCAGAAATCTTTTAAAACACTACGCAATTTTAGTGATTACAATCAATACCGCCGATGTTTATTTGATGTTTGATTGTGGGTCATTTTTTCTTGTCTTTTTTTTTTCTTTTACATGTCACTGGTCAGCTCGACTATCAAATCAAACTTATTGTGCAGCAGTTGTTGTTTTTTTGCTGTTGTTTTGTTTTATCTTGTGTGTAATAGTCCACTCATCGAAATCAATCAGACGCAAAGGCTAAAAACACGTTATATTATGAGATAACAATATTGATTTTATAAACACACGCACACAGTTAAAAAAAAATAACAGTCAACGTGTGATAGTTCTGTAATACTCTGTCTACATCAACCACCAACTATGATGGTAACACAATGTCGCTAATGAAGGCAGTATTGGCAAGCACCATAGTTTGTTTGTTTTGTTTATTTTTTTCTTAGTGTAATTCTTCGGAGTATCACCATTTTAGGGAGTCGCCTGTTTTGGAGAGGTTTGGGTTGAGCGAAGGTATTTTTGGGATGAACCGGTTTCAGAGAAATATTTTCACTGAAAAAAGGTTAAGTTTATAAATGTAAACAAAAACGAGAGATATGTTATACAATAAACATAAGCAAAATAATAGGTTTAGAGGCACGCATTCACAAACGAGATATTTCATATATGTTTAAAATGGAAGATTACAGCAATAGAAAAAATGTAGAATGTTCGCGAATATTTTAGAGGGATTTTTTAGGGGAATATCTTAGCTGAGATATCGAAGAATTCAGTGTCAATAATTAAGGGCCATGCGCTGGTCTAAAAATTGTAATTAAAACTTCCTTGCCTAATGATACAAATTATATTTCATTAAAAGTTAATAAGAGTAAATGTCCATTTATTTTCATATTAGAAAGAAAGTTCAGTGAGAAAGGTTAGGAATATTTCAATGAATACGTTGGTTTTAAGTGAGCAGATGACAACGAAGGGATTCAGCTGTGTGTGTCGCACTTTGTAAGTGTAAGTTGAGACATCGCTCAAGGCCCAACGCAGGGGTAGCGAGAGATGCCGGTATGGAGACCCGGCTCAACTGATTATCGATGAAAAATCTGGCTTTTTGTAGCATTTAAAACGCTATTTTTTTTTTTTTTATAAATTCGAAGATATGCATCTGATTGGCTTAGAATATTTTTATTTCTGTTTATCAATTCAGACGAGTGTATGCACAGACAATGTGCTTTAGACATTTTAATTTTGGACATTTAATTTAGTGTTCAATACGTATTCATAATCGTATGTTTCGATTTACATACTCCGATAAGAAAATTGTGCTGCTCGTGCAACTGCATCTTATTGATACATTAGCTGACCTATTCTCGTAGATTAAATAAATGTTCCGTTTGAAATTCCTTGCAGATTCCTGATTTTGACACACCTGAAAAAGGTTCGGGGGTTACATCAAGCGAAACGTTGTGAAAATAACATTCAATATGAGAACAGTAGTCTGAATAATTCAAATAATACGAATTATCAATCCTCATATTAAAAAATCAGAAACACAATACTTTAATATAATGGGGGGAAACAATAACAAATATCACCTTAATTAATAAACCTATTTTTACGATACACTGTTATATTCTATTGAATGCAGTTAATATCTGATGTATAAAGTGAAGACAGATTTCCTTTAGCTTTTTAGATGCAAGTTACATACCCAATCTGTTTCGTCATTTATGACAACTATTAATCTGTGGCATTGTAAAATTTATTTCCAAGCGATTTTTTTATATTTTTACATTTAATCCTGTTGTATATTTTGGTATTCATCCAGAATATGACTCAACTTCCTGTCGGGAACTTCCGGTGGATTACGGTAAGCAGCCATAAAATGGCGCCATGATTAATCCATCAACAATCAGCGATCAGCAGACAGTTTCACCATACAAAAGATTTAGCGAAAACAAAAAAGTTGTTAAAACACTTAATTTTCTTGAAAAAGAAAGTTTCATTTTTACAATTGTTTCGTTGTTTTCATCGTAACAAATATTTATTTTCCAGTAAAAGAATAATTATTTGCAAGTTTTCTTGTAAGTAAAAAAATCATTTGCAACGTTAGGGTTTGTGTTCCTTGATAGAAGCGTAGATTAAGTTTGAATAAAATAAATACGTATTAGATTCAATATAAATTTCAAACAAAATAAATATCTGTTTATTTTGTAATAATGCGTTATTTTGGCTTCAAACGTATCTAATAAATATTTATTTTATTTATTTACAAGTTTTCTTATAAATAAAAAAATATTATTTGCAAGTTTTCTTATAAGTAAAAAAATATGTATTTGCAAGTTTTCTTATAAGTAAAAAAAATTATTATTTACAAGTTTTCTTATAAGTAAAAAAAAATATTATTTACAAGTTTTCTTGTAAGTAAAAAAATTATCATTTGCAAGTTTTCTTGTAAGTAAAAAATACTTATTTGCAAGTTTTCTTATAAGTAAAAAAATATTTATTTGAAAGTTTTCTTATAAGTAAAAAAATTATTATTTACACGTTTTCTTATAAGTAAAGAAATTATTATTTACAAGTTTTCTTATAAGTAAAAAAATTATTATTTGCAAGTTTTCTTGTAAGTAAAAAAATTATTATTTGCAAGTTTTCTTATAAGTAAAAAAATTATTATTTGCAAGTTTTAAATAAAAAAATTATTATTTGCAAGTGTTCTTATAAGTAAAGAAATTATTATTTGCAAGTTTTCTTATAAGTAAAAAAATTATTATTTGCAAGTTTTCTTGGAAGTAAAAAAAAATTATTTTTGCAAGTTTTAAATAAAAAAATTATTATTTGCAAGTTTTCAAGTAAAAAAAAACATATTATTTGCAAGTCTTCTTGTGTCGTAAGTAAAAAAATATTTACTTGAAACTTTTCTCAAAAATGTTGATATACTTTTCTTGACCAAAAAGAAAATGAAAAAAATTCTTTCGGGGTTGTTTTCAAGTTTTATCATAAGTAAAAAAGAAATTTATTTTA
Organism: Euprymna scolopes; assembly: GCF_053919585.1. NCBI lineage: Eukaryota > Metazoa > Mollusca > Cephalopoda > Sepiida > Sepiolidae > Euprymna > Euprymna scolopes. Next base: position 86,121,157 of record NC_136511.1, on the reverse strand, counting down.
AAACCTTATTTAAAAAGAAACCTATATATATTTTCCTTTTAAAAAAATCTCATATAATTACGGTAACTGTTCTCTTGTTTTACAGTTATGTTTAAAGTGTTTGACTTTATCTTCTCTGACTTCGCGTCGGCTTTTTCTCCGTTGCTAACGTAACCATGGCAGATGTTGACCCGAAGTTGGGTCAGGTTCTGGATAAGTACCGATATTTTTTGTAAGTCATGAATAAGACTTTTACTCTCACGCTCAGGTCTACTGCCACTGTCTCCCACAAACACCGGGGACATGTATTATAAGAGAACATTTTCCAGCTTCACCGATAGTAAATCATATTTCAATCGTTTAAATGGGCATGAATGATTGAGGACAAAATGAGGCAAATAAAAACCATTCAACTTTTATGTTCCTATTTACTTACATCACCACGAGGGTAGAGTTAGGCATCAAGGTCGTTTTTCAATGTGGAGAAAGGAACAAAAATAAAAATTGTGTCAGTCATGGAGAATTTCTCCTCCAATAAGCGAGAACAAAAAATTGATGTGTAGCATCAGAACAGATACTACGTTTTGATCTTGGCCCGAAAGACAAGAAAAGTTAACTTTAATGTTAATGCGTTGGTAAATTAATAAAATGTAGATGAATATATTTTAATAACTGATATCGTTTTTCTCTCTTGCAATTTATTTATAAAATCAAATATTACACGTGAATATATAATTAAACGTAATGTTGTATAGAAGGGGTCATATTGGGATTATATATTGAGATATGATGGAGACATATAACGGGTACATGTAATACAGAGGTAACGATGATGAGAGATATTTATAACAGAGTGAGAGGAGAATTCATTATTGAATAAATGTGTATTACTGTTCTTTTACACAGAGGGGATGAATCATTACTTATGACGGAGGAGGGGGACACATTACTTGGGAAGAGATTATACAAAGTTCATATTAAGATGGTTAACACATTACCTTCAATTGTTGAATGACGACAATAACACAACAGTTACAAAAATCGATGATGTTCTTTATTTCATTTGATCGGTCGAAATGATGATGCCGTTAGGAATTCAAATTCGTTTGTACATGGTTAAATGTTCTCCCTTCGCTTCTAAAGGGACCCTCCTCTGATCATATCAACTCTTTCCGATTGCCTTTGCTGACTGCTCGAATCTGTCTGCCCGACTGCCTTGATCTAAATAAAACTAACTCCTATATTGAGAAAGTCCCTTTCTACTATGACGTCAGATGTGTGGTTTCAAACGCGACCAACTCACGTGGCTCAGCACACGTTCTCCAAACACACTTTCGACAACAAAGAAGTCTCACTAACCTATTCTTTAATTTAGTTTTCATAACAGAACGAACAATTAAATTCTTTTTACAATACAAACAATATCTTACTATTTACAAAACAATAGCTCAATTCTAACATTCCAATTTCTGAACCTTGCTTACAAGGTTCGAGTCTCGGCTTATCCTAATCTCATTTTCCACTTATCTAATGTTTTTCTTATTTACAGGAAAAAGGGACAGCCTTTTTTGTAACAGTAATATAATAGCTCTAAAAACGAGATTCGATCTAAAGTTCACAAAATTCATGCTAGAATTGTTCACGTGGACCCGTAATACCACGAATAATAGCGTTGGAACTCAATAAGTCTTCTTGGATAGAAGGTTCAGTTCTCACTTCAAGGGATACTAATGCAAATAAAATCAAAATACTTCACACATCTACTGAGTTATAGCGGACAGAATGAAAACAATCTACTTCTGTGTATTAAATAATTTTTTAGTTTTAGATTCTATATAGGCTCTGTAGTTAGCATAACATTTTCCGTTATTGAATTAGTTTGGAATTATTTTGGAGATGAGTAAATTGTATAATTTTTTTTTAATTTAATTATTTTGACTATTATCTATTGAAGGCAGTGGATGTAGTTGGAGAATTTTACATTCCTATCCCGTCGCGGTTAACCTGACGAAGGCCAGAGGAATAATTGGCCGAAACGTTGTGAAAAACAACAACTAGAAGATGAGGATAATAGTAGAAATAATTAAATAAAATAAATTCCGTGTTTAAAAAAATGCATCCGAAGAAAATTAAGAGGTTTGAAAATGACAATCAAGATGAAGATAGCAGTTCGATTAATCCAACTAATCATCTAAATGGTCAATCCTCATCTAAACTAAAATCTGAAACATAATATGGATGAATGTATTTCTTGACAGTAATCATTCGAGAAAGATGGAGGGGAAAGCGGAGGGAGAGAAAATATGTACAAATACACAAAACAGGGCATTAGTACTCTATGCGAAAACAATATATTTCTAATTCTTTTATTTTTAATTGCTGCTTTAGTCACACGGCTTTAAAAATTGTTTTTATGCTATTCCTCCACCAGACCAACGCCGGGTAATCCTGTAGATATTTTTTATATATTAAATTTATTTTCCTTCTTTATTTTTGGTTATCATCCATATAAAAGGTGTGTAATTACAAACGAGACAACATGTACGTAATTTCATAGTCAGGAAACGGAAAAGGCGACACAAAACTGTTTTAAACATTTTTCTCCTTTCAAGCTTAATATTAATTGAAGAAAACCATTTTAGCATACAGACTTTCAACTGAATGGGCAGGCAAACGAACTACTTAAATCTACAACTACCGGTAAAAGGGGGGAGCTATGGATATCTGCAAACATAAAAGGCAGTATGCAAGTGTATAAGAAGACTATTAGCAATGTAGAATATCAGAATGCTGAAGTGACGTGACGTATGAACAAAAAGAAAACAAACGACAATCGTAGTTCCATTATAAACATCTGTATATCTATTTATCTTTCGAAAATATTCATATATAAATCAATAAATATGGACGTGTTTAATATAACTGAAATAGTTAAACGTTTTTTATCATTTCGAGAAGTACGTTTCTTTAAAAAAAAAAAAAAAAAAGAAACCCGTCAACAAATAAAACAGCCATAAGAAATATGGGGAAGAATGTAAAACAACATGGTCGTTTTTATATATTTTTGTGTCGAAAATATAAAATAATATCCGTTCGAAACGCTGGTGAAGAGTGATCAATAACAAGAAGTTACAATTTTGTAAATCCTGTTCTATGCATAATGACCTGGAGTTCTTTAAAAAAAAAAAAGTACAAATGTAAGTGTTAAGTTTGCAGGTTGAAACAAGTAACGTAGAAAGCAATACAAATGACGACTCAACAAACAAAGGGAGATCAAATAAGAAGTGTATTAGGAAAAGGTATATTTACAGGATATTTACATAATGGTGTCAAATAAGAGAGTCTTTGCTGGAGAAACATATCTGCTCTCGGCGGCCTCCGGTGGCTTCTGGTAAACATACACTCAGACTAACTGAGTCTTCCTATTTATGTATAATTACTATCCACATATGCAAATGAATGTGTGCCATCACAACAATAAGATTATTATTTCTTATGAATAAAAAAAACACTAATCTCGTTATAAGTAAGATTTGGCAACGGGAATTATTTTACATATCGCGAATAATACATAAAATCTCAAAGAAAATTCAAAGTCTGAATCATCGAAATTCATTGTTTCATTTTAATTTATCATTAGACTAAATGAATCATCGCTTGCTTTCCTAGGGCTTTTTACTCATATATTTTACTCCCAAAATACATGCTAAAATATTCCTCGATTTAGGAATTAAGCTATGTTTGAAAAAGAAGTCTATTAATTGTTCTGATTCGCCTTAATTTGCAGTTATTTTACCAAATGACCTATTTCTTTATAAACTTCTGTCTTCCTTTTTTTTATCTCACTGTGTTGTTTGGCCCCTTTGTCCCACTCTTATTTCGTATGGTTGTTGTTACTCTCTCGTATTTCTTCTCCTTCGCTTTCCCTATCTTTCTCCCTCTCACACCCTCTCTCTTAATATCTATTTATACCTTCCTTGCGCGGACACGCTCTCTTTAACCCCTCCACCCCCACCAAGGAAGGAAAAGATTGAAATAGTCTTTTGTACAGGGCATTTCAATAAACAGAAAAGAATAACACGTATAGTAGCCCTATTTAGTCCGTACCCAAATGAGAAATCAAAAGAGGGGTGAGTGAGGAAGAAAATCGATGGAAATATTGTTTGGTTTGCCTTTTCTTTTTTTTAACTGGCCTTGCAAACTCACTTTTTCTTAATCAAAATAATTTAACTCGAGATGGATGGTTTATCCACAGTGTAACATTTTTGTAGTACACATATATTTCTTAATACTAACCAATAATCTTTTATCAAGGCCCAAAAATCAATCGAGGATAATGGTTAATTTGTTTGTAAGTTCTACAAGGCACCACATTTTGAGAGGAGTAACAAACGAGAGATGAAATGAGCAGGATTCGATGCAGATATGCAGTTTAGTTTGTAAAGATAGCTTCTAAACCTCGCATGACTAAAAGGGACAGCTTAATTAATTACGAGCGTGTATCTGTTTTTAAGCACTTGATTAAGTTTTTTTTTAATATTTATTAAATTCGGTTTAAATTATATAACGTTATTGTGTAATATTTATTAAATTCTGTTTAGATTACATAACGTTATTGTTAAGTATTTATTAAATTATGTCTAAATTATATATAATGTTGAATATATATTCAGTAAATTTACAGTACAATTTCCTATATAATAAAATGACTGCGGAAATTTCCTTTTAGTGCAAAGCAACAACAGATGCCACTTATAAAATTAATACATCTAGCCTAATGGCCACTATATTATGTAACGTTAGAACACTATTATAGACACATTCAGTTCTACTAATAAAATGCTTAATTGCATCCGAGAAGACACACCATCACATCATCACAATCGCAACATCTTTAGAGGAAGGACTTTCGTATTTTTCTCTATAAATATTAAATCTTAACACTGCGACCAGTTGTCACCGGGACCAATTCTACCTTTCCCACAGATAGTATGCTTACACCGATCGTAACTAGCTCATAGATACATAGATCTAACATAATCCTTCCGATTTCCGATGCAGAAATAATAATTCCTCCCTCACACAATTCCCGCCATTCTCATTGACTGCGCTTTGATAATTCTCATATTCCGAAATCCAATTCTACGCTTCATAAACGAGCGATTACTAAAGGTACAATATGGTGTCCCTAACAGACATATTACTTCGCACACCGTCAAGTTCGTTTCATACTTAAGTCATTACTGTCTTGTGTTTTTGCACTTCACAATTCGCTGGGAGTTTTCTAAAAATATTAGCAAGTCTCAGAATATTGTGTATCCAAAAGTATTGAGAATATAAATAAAAAACATGCGTCACTAATGGTTCTTATTAGAGTAAGTGTATGCGTTTGTTTGTGTGTGCGTTTTCAAAAAGACAACTTTTGTTGTTAAAATAATTGCAAAAACAATTAATAGGTGTATATAAACATTACAGAATGCAACTTTTCCTTAATTAAACAAAAAAACATGCGTCGTTGCTAGTTCTTATTATAGTCTGTGCATGTGTTTATTTTTGTGTGTATTTAAAAAAAGCTTTTGCTGTTAAAATTATTGCAAAAAATAATAAACATTGCAGAAAACAACTTTTCGTGATATATATATATATATATATATATATATATTCAGTAAATTTACAGTACAATTTTACTTTTTACTGTATTTCCATTTAAACATATTGAGCAACAGCAACGCGTGGCTGGGTACAGTGTTTGTTTAATATTTATTAAATTCTGTTTAAATTATATAGCGTTATTTTTTAATGTTTAAAAACATGACTTAGAAGTAAAATATTCTTTTTAAAATGTATGAATTTATTGTTTAATATTTATTAACATGATTAAGAAATAAAATAATATATTAAGTGAAAAATGAAACTAACGAATCAATCATTTGTTTCTTTAGGTGACGTCAAACGGTGTAATCTAAAAAGCTATCCCTATCCGCCATGCAAGAATTAGAGGCTCTCTTTACAACCTAAATTGCATATCTGTCGGATTTGATTATTAAAGAGGAAGGTTCGAGAAGAATTTGTTGACTTTGAACTAAAAATACGCACATATTGTAGTCATCAGGGCAGTAGCTCCATGCCATTTTGTTTCAAAGACAAAAAGAATTGGTACATAGAAGGAGAAAGGGAAAGTGGTTGTAGCTGAACGAGTTTCTGCTGGAAATGTTAATCGAGCATCTGTCATGAAAATAACGATAAAGTGAAGAAAATGATGTCTTAGTTGCTATATTTATAGGAAAGAAAGGGGTAATTTCAATGGGATCAAAAGAAATGCGAGGAAAGAAACAGCGAGTCATCATGCTCCGTTGATTCTATTTCTTTTCTTTTTTTTTTTTAAATTGTTAATATTAATCAGATTTATATCTTTATGTGCACGTTGAATTTCTTTACAAAACCGGTTCAGTGTGTTTGTTGAAAATCAAATCAACATTTTCGCGTCATTGAATAAGCGGATACATAATAGATGAACATCGTAATCCAAAGCAGGTTTTATTTGTCAACACCTCAGAATAAAAAGAAAAAAGAAAACAATTTATTTATAACTATTTCTTCATATTCATCACTGCTCGGAAATCATTTTATTTTTTTATTTTTTTTTTTTATTCATATTTCTGTAATTTAAAAACATGATTTTTGTCGGCGTTTATACAACATTCTAAATTCCGATCTGTTCAATTCAGTTCTCAGAACTCGACTCCTCTGCTCTCTCGACTTTAGATTTTATATAACATCTTGGGGGGGGGAATTCTCATCGATATGCAAATCAATAGATATCAAACTACAATTTTTTTTTTCGTTTCGTTTAATGTTCCCCTCTTTTTTCTTCATTTCTTGTAATAAATATTTTCATTTTTGGAAAAATAATTCTGTTAAGAACTGCATGCATTTAACCTGAAGCTTAAGATGTAATGACCTTAACAATGTATTGACTTTAAGATGTATTAACCTTCAGATATTTTAACTTTAAGATGTATTGACCTTAAGATGTATAAACCTTAAGATGTATAAACCTTAATATGTATTAACCTTAAGCTGTAATAACCTTAAGATGTAATAACCTTAAGATGTATTGCCTTCAGATGTATAAACCTTAAGATGTATAAACCTTAAGATGTATTAACCTTAAGCTGTAATAACCTTAAGATGTATTAATATTAAGATGTATTACCTTTAAATGTATAAACCTTAAGATGTATTAACCTTAAGATATATTGACCACAATATGTATTGACTTTAAGATTTATTTAAAACTCAAGGTCAATGAATTTTTCCCTAAACTTTGAAAATTATCGGTTTTCTGCCTATTACCCCTCTGACTATCGGTTTTTCATCTCAACCACTCAATAGGTCAAAAGACCGTGGTACAGTTGTGGATAGCTCCTTCAAACCAACATTCATTGTGTCGATGTGGCGAGAAAATCAAAACGCCTTTTCTATCCAGCCAAGAATTCCTTCCTAAGCCTAACATCAGAGTTTTTTTTTCCGTATTATACATACATACCGTGCTACGGCTCATTCTTGAGTATGCCAAATCCTTATCTTTAAAAAGATATCATACATCTTGAATTGGCTCAACGATTTTCAACCACGATAGTAATGGGATTCTCCACACTTGCCTACAAATAACGTCTTCAACGCATATATCTGTCCTCACTTGAGCAACGAAGGATGCAAAACGACTTGATTCTGGCAGCAGCATCAATCGGAATGTTAATCTACCCTTAGAGTCACTGTTTCGGCGGTTACCCACAGAGTATGCACCATCGTCGCTTTCGTCTAAGCGTGTCTCTGTGAGGTTGTTAGGAGTTTAGCATATGGTAGCAAGAACTGGAAAATACAGATGAAATATTTTTAAAATTATTTATTCATGAGGATAAATGGAAGATGTTACCGGGGTGTTCTAGTATGATGCGCTCATTCATAAGTATTTTTTCTTGCAGCGTCGAACGCACGTGACGAAACTGAAGATGCTCTCTTACGCTGTTGGAGAATCCACTTCTATTTACCAAAATTCGCTAATTGGGCCAATAGAATCGATTTCCTGTGTACACATTTATTATAAAATAAAGTCGGTTGGAAGTTTTTTAAATCTTTAAATTTAAATCGCATAAATACAGTGGAGTGTTTGGAGAGTATATTGAATTACCAAATAGATGTACAAAGCTACAATCCAAAGGTACATACAAGCTTTTATTTTATTTATATTTTATTTATTGATTAAATTTAAAAAGAATTTTGAAACTTAAATTTGTTTATTATATATTTTAATGAACTATTTTAAGCAACTGTACATTATCCACCAAAAATAACGTAAGGAAATTGTTGTGGGGGTATAAATAACCCTATTTCAGAACTAAGTGGAACCAACCAGTCCTATGAAGAATACCACTGGTTTCAGAGACTAAATGGAGACATTTATACCATGTTTAACCGCATGCTACGAACACCTCTCTCTCTCATACCACTTTAGTGGCTCCTGTATTCTTTATGATAAATATATATTATATTTTATACACTTTATACTACTTGTGGTTTCTTTCATTTGTAACTCATAGCACGGGTCTACAACAGAAATTATGCTTTATTAGTGTTTGCAATCATTTAATGTTAATATTTCAATTTTTCACTTATGTATTATTATTATTATTATTATTATTATTATTATTATTATTATTATTATCATCATTATTGATTCACAGAGAGCTTTCACACAGGCCATAGCCTGTGGTGTTTTCTGGAAGCTGAGTAACAACAAATCTCCTCTGTAAAATTTTATATGCACTTATTGATCTGTGTTGAAATAATAACGTTGTTATTTAAAAAGCCATTCTTAATATGGGGAGAGGAGGATGTTTTGTACATACTCTGTACTTAAACCTTACAATTGAATAAAAAAATATATATCATAAAACTTTAATTCGTCGTCGTCGTCGTCGTCGTCGTCGTCGTCGTCGTCGTCGTCGTCGTCGTCGTGCTCATTGGTTTTACTCAGGACATTGTCAAAGATTTCTCTTCGAGAACAATCTGTGATGTTCTCTGAAGTCTGAGTGATAACAAGTCTCCCCAGATTTACAGTACTCTCTACTTCTTTCGATAACCTTTGTAAATGAATTTGCGTTATCGCAACAGCCGTTTGCTATTTATTGCGTATTTGCGTAAATTTTCGTCTGACTTTTTTGTTGGGTGTGGTCGGTCTCGTTCTATATTTTGGTTTCCGTTTGATTCTACAATGCGACATTTTGTGCCCAAGTTTGCCACAATTTTGACAATTTTTATTCCGAAACAAGCAGAATTTCCCAGTATAGTTCTACGCATTGGTGACATAGACTTGAGGGTAAATTCTTTTGTTTCTGAATAATCCGCGCGTTTTAAAAATATGTGTCCTCATTTTTTTTTTCTTCTTTTTAGGGAAATAATTCTTTGACTTGTACTGAGACTGTAGCTGGACATTTTTGTATTTCTCTTTTTAGAGGAGTCATATTTAGATGTGTACTTTATTTTTCTGGTGTATGCTACTCCAGATTCCTCTATGTCTTTAGAATCGACCCTTTGACAATGCTCTGCAAGTCTCTGTAGAGTGGAATTGGGTTCGCTTTCAAGTTTCGCTAGCATTCTCCGTCTAATTTTTGCCGACAATAGCCCTTGAGCAAAAATTTTAAATTATCTGCTGATGATTCTGTTAGTCTGAAGTTATTACAGTGTTCGTTTACGACCGATGCGAACGTTAAATAGTCTTCATTCTCCCGCATAGACAAATTAAAACATATCCATCTTTTATGAAACAGAAATGTTTTCAAACTGAAATGTTCTGATAGTAACTTAACGGTTTCCGCGAACGCCAATCTTTTTAGGTGGAATGTAGTCTAGGAACCTACTGTGTTCAGCAATTTTCGCACCAGGACGATCTTTGAAATCGACGTTGAAAATGTCTTCATACCTCCTAAAAGCGTCAAACATTTGGTCTTGATCAGGAACGTAAGTAGACGTCTCCATAGTGTTCTATACCGTGTTTTGCGAAAACGCTGTGTTACTCACCGCATTAGTTTTATTAGTTGAGCTTTTGAGACGTAATTGCTGATTCGTTAGCATTTCATATTGTTGCTGAATCAATTTTTCTTCAGTTTTCTGTTGTTTTTGTAATTCTTGTTGTCTTTTTTTGCCATCTTTTGTTAAAGCATTTGTTGTTGTAGAAGTTCTTATTGCTGTTGGAAAATTCTTATAATAACCTCTTTAAAGTTGTCCATGCTGTACACTTTTTCCCAGCGACGATATTTACCTGAGGAAAACAACCACTGTAATATTAGTAATTACAGTTTACGCCTGTACGTTGAAATAGTTTCACTTTAATTATATTTAATTGGAGAGAAATGTTCTTACCGTTTCATCCTTTTTAGTTTCATATGGAAATATCTTCAAGTACGGTTTTGAAAACTTTTTGGTGTCCGACAAAACGATTTTCCTTTTTTTTTTTTTTTGCACTTGGTTGAAAGACTTTTGTGGTATTTTCGTAGCCTCAGTGGAAAATGTTATTCTGCAGTCCGATAACTTCGGTGTATAATTACTGATATAATTTTATCCTTTGCCTTTTTTCAAAACAGATATTTTTGGTGGTGGTCCTTCTGTGAATTAGAGTTCTTCGTCACTAAGTTGTTGTGAGTATCCCCTTTCCCCGTCACCAAGTTGTTGTGACTTGGAAGGGTCACTAAGGAAAACAGGAGCACGGATATAGGTTATGAAAGATAATTTGTTTTGAAACAAAACCGATTATACTAAGAGCAAAAGTCGTAGCACGTACCACCAACATGGCGTACTACGAAATTACACAGGCCACACCGAGATTCGGTACTTTTCAGTCTATTTATACAGTTCGGAAGTGTTCATATGTTGTGCATGAGTGAGTCCCCATAACAGTATAATAGATTTTATAAGTAAGCCTCTTTTATTACTGATAGCTGCACTATTTATAATAAAATGTGTACAGTGAAGTAGGTGTAATTTTACTAACAGACATTTTGCCAAACAGATAAAATAATAATTTATTATTAAATATAATATGAACTAATGTCAATCTTTCGATTTAAAATTACTTTATTCAAAGGAACTTTACTTAAATAATATTTTACTCAAAAATATCGATTTCATCCTAAAAATATTATGAATATTGTATATATTTAATAAGTTAAAATGAATATTTTATGAGTTTACATGGAATACATTATAACCCTTTAATTCTCTCTTCCACTAACTCCTAATTTTCTATTGGCGATGTTTCTGACAAAAGAGGGACAAATCGGATTCAGGACGACGCGTTAACTTTCAGTAGGACCTCTCGATGTCATATCATCGGGTGCTGTTACAACTTTTCTTTCTTCAATCATCTACAAAGATAATATATTTTCCTTGTTCATTCTCTCTTTGTCCTGCTCTTAACTCTCCTGCTGATATCTGCTACAATTTTTCCCAGTCTTCTCTGGAATCCTTCTACGACTTAGTTGACTCAATTAAAATCCAAACGAAATTAAGCAAGTTTCTATACGTTCCTTCACATCGCAGAGTGTATCGATATTTTATTGGGGTAGCTTAAGATTCTTCATTCTTGAAACTTCTTTGAGATCCATTTTCAAAATTATGTGTCCTGCATCGCATCTTGTGTATCTGAGTGATTTCTCGTAGTATTGATATCCCTACCAAAAATATTTCAACAGCCAGCCTAGTTACATGTGCCGCTCTTAGTTCCTACGGTAACTACTATTTCAATTGCTTTCAAGAAAATAGATACTCTCTTTTAAAACTACTCGAAACTATTGTAAAAGGATTATACAAAACGTTGTCCCATATCAAATTCGTTAAATCTAGATTGAACGGTAAAATACTTTGCTCCTATAAAAATAACAACTCCCTGAACAGGTGTAATACCTTTGTCCAAACCATCAATAATGGATCAGAGATGATATCCTTACCATCTGATAACACAGAATATTTTGCAGCAAATTCCACTGTTTACGATCAGAGCCACCTACACCGAGAATTCCCCTGTATGGCTAAAAATATGCTAAGTAAGATCCAAATAACTGTCCTAGATGTTGTCAAATTTATTTAATTTAGTATTTCCATTTGTCTGTGACGCTCTAGTTTTAAATGACATTGCATCTGTACGGTCTATATCAGACATGTTAGAAAAAACGAATGTTTGAAACCGTAGAAAATGACTTCGAATCTGTAGATGAATGAGTTGTAACATCTAATGCTACTGAGACAAAGCTCC
>NC_136511.1:86093865-86103865 GCF_053919585.1 Euprymna scolopes | reverse complement strand
TGTATATTCCCACCTGGACACATACATTATATATATTTCAGAAACAGAAAAAGACGTTGGAAACTCAAAAAAAAGGAGGGGAGCCTGCGTTGTTAAAGAGAGGAGAATTTTTAATAACGTCATATAGTCGTTAATATGTTTTTAAAAGATATGAATGCAGTTAATATTCTTTCTGGAAAAAATAAAATTTCCTGAATTTTCAACGTCTTTTTCCGTTTCTGAAATAGAACAGCGTCACACTTTGCACATTATATATATATATGTATGTGTGTGTGTGTGTGTGTGTGTGTGTGTGTGTGTGTGTGTGGTGTGTGTGTGTGTAATGATATACGTGTTCGCTTTGCATTTAATATCAAATCATGAACGTATATGCAGTAAAATAATTATATAAATATAGAAGTTATAAAAAAGAAGAAATTGAGCCCTCTTTAAAGCATCAAAACAACACGTTCAGCTTTTTAGCGCAAGTGCAAGATTCCGACTTCTCATCGTCGAATGTTCTTTAACTGCATACTATGTATGCCCGGCGATTTGGCATTTATATACACTTTCCCTCAATTCTTGTGTTAATTGCCAGTATCTTTGTTGGTTTACGAAGTCAAGAGTCACTTTGTGATTGGGTTCGAATTTTTTGATCAGCAGTAAGTCACTTCCTATACTGTTGATTGCGCAATCATGAGACTTGTAGGTATAAAAATAATTGCTGGTCAACTTTAGCGCAAATGCAACATTTCGACTTTCGGTCGTTGAATACTATCTTTTAATGTTTAATATGTATATCCGTTGACTTGGCATTTATAAAGACTTAATTTCCTTCAATGTTTATATCAATGGCCGGTGGATTTGAGGTAGAATGATAGCCTGCAAAGTTAAGTGTGAGTAAGTGACTGGGTTCGAATCTCCCGATCTGCCGTAATCATAACTTCCAATACTGATAATTGCGTAGGCATAAACCTTAGTGTCCGTAGGTATAAAACTAATTGTTAATGTTTATGCAAAAATATTATATATATTAAATAAATTCAAGTGTATTGAATAAAAAACAATATATTTTTAAAAATTACTCAGTATATAGGTACAGCTTTTATGAATAAAAATATATAAACATTAGAGAAGCCACTATGAAAATCCATTTATGCTTCGACGTTAACTCTCATGTCAGAGGTTTAATTATTGCTAATATATTTATATGTGTTGTTATTGGGATTTGTTTAATTCGGGAGTAAATTTTGTTGTAAACTTTTTCTTATGTTAGTAAGTAAAAGTAGTTGTCGGTTTGAAAAATGGGCATTATCCTAAATATGAAAAGATAGAACAAACATTCGATTACGACACTAAAGACTATTTATAGAATCTTGGAAAAGATACTTCGATGACTGCTTCATCCTTTGGAAACCTACATGGAGGACTTCAAGGATTTACACCCCATACTGCAAAACCTACACCCCAAAATTTAATTCACCCTAGAACAAAGCTCTACACAATTACTCTTCCTATACATACTTGTAAATATTAAAAACAATAACATTATCACAGACATTGACCACAAACCTAGACACCCAACAATATATACACTTTAAAAGCCATCACCCCAAAAGCTTCATAAAATCCATACATTACATCCTAGCACGTAGAATCTGCACTATAGTCACAAATACCTTCGAATAATCCGACTTAAGGAACTACAAATAAATCCAAGAAGAAATTACCCACCACAGCTTATAAACAAAGATATCCAACTGGCGAAAAATATACTAGTAGAACGATTGAGAACCTCAAAAAAAACGAAACAGAGAACAAATCCTAGCATACGTCTCCACACATAACAAAAACAACCCAGAAATTTTCACAGAGATAACGAAAAACCTCGTCCGACTTGACCAAAAGAGCAAACTAAACTACTTCCTTAAAGCAACAAAACTAATAAAAAGCAAACGCGATCCCAAAAACCTAAAACGCATTCTTACTTCATCCAAACTCAATTAACACACAACGCAAGGAGTCATAAAATGCAAAAACACAATGATGTGGAGATTGTGACATAATATTAAAAGGGAAACACATACACATTCATAAATCCTACACAAAACTTCAAAATAAAAAAATGACCTAGACTACATTTCCAAAAATGTAGTATATGTAATAAAATATGCAACATGCGAGAAATCCTACATAAACGCCACTAAAACCATCAGTAATAGAGTAGTCTTGCATCGATTTAACATTAAATTCGCAGAAAATAGATAGTTTCACAGCACATACATACATGCAGTACGGGCAAATTTAGGATAATACGCATTTTTCAAACCAACAACTATTTTTACTTACTAACATTAAAAATTCATTAAAAATTCACTCCCGCATTAATCAAATCCCAATAAATACATATATAAATAAGCAAAACATAAATACAATTACGTGCACACATGCTGATTCAAGTATGAACCCCCATACAGAAATCAAGACAAGCACGATGATGATCACGTGCGCACCCTGTACGGGCACACGCGCGCACCCTGTACGGGCACACGCGCTCAAAATCAATATCATACCGATTTTCCAAACTAAACGAATATCTAGAAAAATGCACTATTCTGCCCACATTCAATGAAAGAAAATCTTTCTAGACTAAGGCAATTTTAATCAATACATATTTTGTATGTGTGTATATAATGTAGAGTTCAAAACTAAGGGACAAAATTTGAAAACCTAATATTTGTTAGAAATAACAACTGTGAAAAACAGAAATTTTGAAAACTTGTAGTCGTTATCATCCATAATAACATACTAAAATTTGAATCATTTGCAAAGGATAGAAAAAGAATTTTAACAATTATTTATTTATTTTCAAAATAGGAACGTCCAAAAGTAAGGGACAAAATTGAGAAAAACAATGTAAACAGTATGTTATATTAAAAAAAAAATTTCCTCTAAAGAATAAGTCTTACTTAGTCATTTGTAAACGCTGCGTCAACCGGGACTATTGCGAAACGCCAAAAAACGATTACTCTGTGAGACAAGCTATTGTGAAGCTACACAAGGAAAAGCACACCATTAGAGAAATTTCAAAGAAAGTGAAACTTCCAAGAGTGTTGTAGGCAGGGTTGTTAAATCCTACAATGATACTTGCAAAATAGTTAGTGCTTTTAACACCGGCAGATCCCGCAAAACTTCGGCAAGAGAAGATCGAATAATGCAGCGTATGTCATTAAAGGACTGTTTTAAGTTTTGTCCATAAATTAAAAGGGTTATGAATAGTACGACATGTGTTAATGTATCAAGACAGACTGTTTCTAGACGACTGCAAGAAATAGGGCTGTTTAAACGGACCCCAGGGAATGAACCACTTGTTAGTTCGAAGAATAAGAAGAGATTAGAGTTTACAAATAGGTGTGTAATTTGAACATATGAAAATTGAGCAAAAGTATTTTTCAGTGATGAAAGGTTTCATTTATTTGGAAATGATGGAGTTACCTTAGCGAGCAAACTTTCGAAATTATGGATTGGCTACAGCAAAGTCCTGACTTAAATCCAATAGAAAATCTGTTTACATTGTTTATCTCAATTTTGTCCCTTACTTTTTGATGTTCCTATTTTGAAAATAAATAAATAATTGTTATAATTCTTTTTCTATTCTTTGTAAATGATTCAAATTTTAGTACGTTATTATGAATGATTCAAATTTTAGTACGTTATTAAGAATGATTCAATTTTTAGTATGTTATTATAAATGATTCAATTTTTAGTATGTTATTATGAATGATTCAAATTTTAGTACGTTATTATGAATGATAACGACTACCAGTTGTCAAAATTTCAGCTTTTCACATGTGTTATTTCTAACAAATATTAGGTTTTAAAATTTTGTCACTTAGTTTTGGACGCTACTCTATATATATATATATATATATATATATATATATATATATATATATATATATACACACACTTCTATAAATTCGTTTTTCTTTTGCGTGTATTGATATTCATATTTAAACCCCCCTTTTCTACTTATTTAAAATCAAAATACAATTTTGTTACATATGGGTTGTGAAATTGCATTCATCTGCAAAAGATCTAGCTAATTTGCATATTCTTTTAAACATTCATTTTAATTAATTCCCTATTAGTTGCTCCGGTTTTCTAATGGGATAATCATCTTTTGTTAACTATTACGTGTAATTATATTCATGCAGATATTCTACATGATTTATACTTGCATAATATTTGCGTAAAATGTTTATAGTAAACACAAAATTGTTTCCATATATATTTATGTATACGCATATATTTTTGTTTAACAAATTTTGCCTACCAAACTCCTCCTAGAGTTTTTGGTCTACACACATGAAACTTCATATATAAGGTATTTGAATCCATGCAACACTTTGTATTTGTTTTTTAGCCCGGAAAAATCGGTGCAAAAGTGTAAAAAAAAAAATGAAATTTGCCAGGTGAAGGTTGAACGCCGGTATTACGAATGCATAACGTAGTAGCTATTGGTTCATGTTTTAATTTTTAGCCTTGCAGTAAACATGTTTTCATAGCCCAGTCCTGGACGGCAGAGGCAAAATAAATCGTGAGCTGAACGTTTTGATCTCGATTCTCGGTGGTGGCGCATGAGTCTTCTTTTTATACTTTTTTAAAAATCATTATTATATATTGCATCCGATCTATATCTATCTATATCTATCTATCTCTCTCTCTCTCTCTCTCTCTCTATATATATATATATATATATATATATATATATATATATATATATATATGTGACAATGTCTGTCTGTCTGTCTGTCTGTCTTTTCTCTATGGTAGTTAAGGAAGACTATCATACAGAAAGGCATTACTTTACATATTCACACTTTTTTATATATACATATGCACATAACCTTATGAACAGTACATATGGTCCGAGCAAAGCCGGGCGGAACTGCTAGTATATATATATATATATATATATATATATATATATATATATATATATATATATATATATATATATATATATTAATGTATTGATTACTTATTTTATATTTTATTTATATATGTATATTTATATTAGGGGCCGACCTTATGCCTAACTAGGCCCTCGTGGGGAAACAAGTAAATAGGAAAATATAACCCTAACCCTCACCGCACACCCACATACATGCACCTACATGTATACACCCACACACACGAGTCAAACTAAGCATATCAAAACACTCACGCACACATGCCAAATCACATCCCCACGCACGCACACACACGCGCTTGCACGCGCTCGCACGCGTTTGCACGCGCTCACACGCGCACGCACGCGCACACGCGCACGCATGCACACACACACACCTCTGCCTTTCTCTCTATCTGTATCTCTTTCCTTCGCTCTTACACGCACAGACACACACACACAGGCATGCGCACAAAGAGAGACAAAGAAGAAATCATAGATTTTAACCCATACACACACATACACTTCCGCAACACACAACCGCTCACTCTTACACACATGTACGAGCGCACTGACACACACACACATCAAAGGGAAGAAAGCATAAAAATAAACATAATCTTCTAACCTCACCAAAGAGACTTAATGCTGACCCTATCAAATGAACACCTAGTCTCATCTTCACACACAACTTTCAAAAGCACACTCGTGCCGACCGAACTAAGATGATCTCCAAAAGAAATTCCATATACCTTTCACCAAGCAAAAACAAACTTAAAAAGACTTTTAACTAAAAGACTTTTAACTAAAAAAATATCTGAGGAGAGCTAACTAAAAGCTTGAAACGCGTTATGAAAATATTTAAGAATATTAAAAAAAATAATAAGTCTTAAAGATCAACACGTGTTGCTGGTTATACCCTTTTAAATATACATTTTTCTCTCATTAAAATAACACAACCATTACTTTATATATATATATATATATATATATATATAATTAAATTATACTTCATAATTAAACTCTTATTTCTATCTATAATAGTTAATTTAGAACAATGATATATATATATATACATATATATATATATATATATATAAAATGTAACTCTTGGTTCGTTCGCAATTAATAGTCTAAAAAAACACTGGACGGATGGCTTCCACGTTTTGGTATAATATGTTTACTATATCCATGTGTGTTTTTATATATTTCTTTTTAATTATAACATTATACTTAATTTTTCTATGATAAATAGGTGGTTTTCTTTGTACCGATAGGCCATTTTTTTATTTAGGGACAATTATTTATTATTTCTAATTTAGCGGTTTTCCTGCTAGATCTGGAGATTTCGTTTGCAATCTAGCGGGAAATTCTAGAAAATCTGGAGATATTACGCACCCACACACCCGCAATTTTAGATTAAAAAATAAAGAAAAGCGCTTGAAAATACTTTAAAACATAAAATAAACTCATTCATGTAAGTAAAAAAAAAAGTAGTATTTATTGCCTTTGGTAAAAATTATTTATTGATTATTTGTTTTGTTTTTCACCTTTTTTTCGGCTAACCATTCTTAAATCTCGCTATAAAATCGATTTTTCCAAGTACATTTTAGGTGGGGTGGTAGGCATTCCAACCTCCGAAGTTTAGTTTAAAATACGAAATTTAGAAGTACTTAGTCGAAAATTGTAAAAAGCAAGAAACAACAGCAAAAAAAATTATATTAATACAGTAGAATTTAATTATCTACCAAGCTAAATACTTTTAACATGCTAAAACAAAGTTTTTTTGTATTTTATTTTTCTAATTTCAAAATATGTTACACCATTATTGTGATGTTTAATTTGCAGTATATTTCAATTTAACTTTTATTATAAAAAGTTTGAGTTTATGATTTGTTTCCTGAAAAAAAAAAATACCCAATCTGAAAAAAACAGGTAAAACTAGCTGATAAAATACGGGAGCTAACCGCTTCAATATAATTCCAGAAACATATAGTGAGAAAACACGGAACATTTTATATATTGAATATACTATATTTATAATTTTTTTATGGTAGGAAGTTAAAATATGGAGTTTTGGGGGGGGAGGGAATTAGCGATTTTTGAAAATTTCAGATGATAAAAGTTAAAAATCTAGCGATTTTCTTGACATTTCTTTCTCCTAATCTCGCGGGTTTTTTTAAATCTCAGTTGCCAACACTGCATCACTAAAAAAAAAAAACACTACAGGCTTAATGTAAACAGAATATGTTTACAATATCGGTAAATTTTCAATGGGTTTAATCACATGATTATTGATAAATTAACCACACGTGGTCGCTTTCCTATTAAATATTCATCGAAAAATGTTAGGTACAGACAAAATGAATGCCGACGCTCAAATGTATAAACATTTTGACCCCTCCCTTTACTTAAAAATTCACCAAAAATCAGGAAATTAACCAATTTTAATGAAAATTGCAGTATGTATCAAATAATGATCGCAGAATATAATGAACTAATTATTTTTACTTAACTCATTGTGAAAATGTTTTATTTTGTTTAAACAAAAAATACCTTTACTAAAGTTATGGTTTTCAGTAGTAAATAAAAAACGCAATAATTTATTTTTGATTTTTTTTATATAAATAAAACATCGTAATTTGTAACAATAAAAAATAATTTTTACAGTAACATTACGAAAAAAGCCCCTAAAGTCCGTATTAATGAATTCGATTTAACTCGAAGAAAAATGAATTCTCGCATACTATTCAGGAAATTAAAGATTCAATTAGATTCCTATTTCAGTCACCTAAATTATTTAGGGTGAAATGAGTTTAGGAATTTATAGCCAAACCTAAATATTTTTTTGCTTAAAAAAATAGCATTAATACAGTAAGTTAGGCAAAATTTGCATAGAATGCTCTGCTTTACGGTTGTTGTAAAAATGGAACGGAAATTTGAATTTCGTTCCCTTTTAAATTCGGTACATTTTTACATTACGTCCAACTCATCGTTCACATTCGACACATCAACTTTTATAGCTTTTCGGGTATGCTGGAAAGGTTAGGGGTGTCTATTCCGAAAGCCGTTCTTAACATGGGTAGATTGGTAGGTGTGTCGGAAATTTCGTGAAAAATAGTGAATAATTCCACCCCGTTTTTCCAAGTTTATAACTACTCGAAAAATGTAACTCAAGCCCTAATTTTTTACAATTAAGGGAGCAAGGACCAAGGTTTCATTAAAAAAAAAAACAACGTGTAATTTTAAAAAAAAAGGTTTTAAACTTCGGACTTTACAGGTAAATTTCTAAAAAACACTACTTTTTTGTTTTAAATTTGAATATATTATTTATTGACCTTTTCTCTTCAATTTGTGATATATAAAACTTTGGTGAGTAAATTATTTACTTTTTAATAGACATTTCAAAATGTGAGGCGTGAATTATTCGACCTCCTGTCTTTCCAAGCTTATAACTACTCGAAAAATGTAATTCAAGTCCTAATTTATTTTCAATTAAAGGAGCAAGGACCAAGGTTTCATAAAAAAAGAAAAAAACAAACAACGTGGTTTAAAAAAAAGGTTTTAAACTTCGAACTTTACAGGTAAATTTCTAAAAAACACTACTTTTTTTTTAATTTGAATATATTACTTATTGACCTTTTCTCTTCAATTTGTGATATATAAAACTTTGGTGAGTAAATTAATTATTTACTTTTTAATAGACACTTGAAAATGGGGGGCGTGAATTAGAAAAAAAGCATTTGTCTAAAATATTATATTCGGTTTATTGGAAAGGGCATAAAATTTCACATTGACCCTTAAAATATCGTAAAAATAGAATCAATAGAAAAATTTTGATAGATTTTTAAAGTTTAAAAATTGAAAAATATTGAGTTCGTAAAATTCATTAGTTTTTAAAAATATATATATATTTCTATTACTTTTAAAACAACTTTATTAGTTTATTTTGGAAGTATAATCCATAAAGAAAATAAACAACCCACCTTTAAAAGAGAAATTACAAGATTTTTATATTTTATTCGCAGTTTCGTGATAAGGGTTTCAAAAATTCTGATACATCTACTAGATTGGAGTGTTTATTCGTTGTAAACGTATCCTACAACCTATAACTGTCGACATTTCCAATGTGAATGGTAAGTTGGAC
This sequence comes from Euprymna scolopes, assembly GCF_053919585.1. Classification (NCBI taxonomy): domain Eukaryota; kingdom Metazoa; phylum Mollusca; class Cephalopoda; order Sepiida; family Sepiolidae; genus Euprymna; species Euprymna scolopes. The sequence goes on along the minus strand of NC_136511.1, from coordinate 86,094,785 downwards.
TTATGTAAAAAATAACAAAAAGATATACCAAACTGACTTTTTCATTTAAAAATGGAATTATTTCCCTTTCGTTATTAACTTTTATTTTAATAAATATTTTGTGTTTTATATACATAAAGTACAATTGTTGAATGTTACTGTTTTGATTATATTCGTTTAAAAAATTAAGAAAGATTAAAACGAAGCGAAATTTAAGTTTCCGTTCCATTTTTACAACAACCGTAAAACAGCGCATACTCAGCAAGTTTTATCGTAATTTATAAGCATTATGTTGAAACACTAAATCAGCATTTTATTTATTTATTTGCATAATTAATGATGGAAGTATTTTTCTGTTTATTTTCTGAATATCTGTTAAAAAAATAATAATAATTTTTACATTCTCTTGAAAAAAAGAATAAAATTTTTCTCTACTTTCACATAACTATTTACAGTGTTCATGTAAAGCATTCATCTGTTCTTTTTATAATAAAAATGCCGTTTTCAAAGAGAAACGTTTACTGACAAATTTATTTTTAAAAAAGTGAAGTTTTCCTGAAAAAACAACTTTCACCTAACAATTTATGGTAAAAAATTAATGTTTTTTTTGGGGGAAAATAACAACTTTTATTGATTAAAAAAATTGCAAAAAGTAATAAAAGTAAATAAACGAAGAAAATGCAATTTTTCTTGAGGAATGTGTTCCATTTTAACAAACTGAACCACAGCAACGCGTGGCCGGGCACAGCTAGTATATATATATATATATATATATATATATATATATATATATATATATATATATATATATATATATATATAATTATCCACTGACACGTGTTTCGTCGTTTACGACTCACCAGAGTGGCTGAATCTGGCGAGATTCGAAATCGGGACCCCATGTTAAGAAGCCTAATCCTCTACCACGCGGCTACTCTTGC